>NC_037672.1:105361725-105573012 GCF_003255815.1 Theropithecus gelada | reverse complement strand
TTTTTTTTTTTTTTTTTTTTTTTTTGAGACAGAGTCTTGCTCTGTAGCCCAGGCTGGAGTGCAGTGGCCGGATCTCAGCTCACTGCAAGCTCTGACTCCCAGGTTCACGCCATTCTCCGGCCTCAGCCTCCCGAGTAGCTGGGACTACAGGCGCCCGCCACCTCGCCCGGCTAGTTTTTTGTATTTCTTAGTAGAGACGGGGTTTCACCGTGTTAGCCAGGATGGTCTCGATCTCCTGACCTCGTGATCCGCCCGTCTCGGCCTCCCAAAGTGCTGGGATTACAGGCTTGAGCCACCGCGCCCGGCCAAAACTACTTTTCTCTTAAATGTTCTAAAAGAAAATCGACAACACAAGCACAATGATGATTAGCAATGCCCTCAGACCCTAGCATCAAGAAGACAGGAGGGGTGGTGGGGACGGCAAACGATCCAACAGTCTGTACTTTGTCTAAACGGTAAAGTCAGGACTTCGCTCAGGCTGCCTGTGGGCCTGGTCATACTTTTCATTAGTGTGTCTTAGGCTGCTGCTAGAGAAGTCATGTTCCTCTCCAGGATGCAACTGTTTCATCAGGGCTTCCAACGGGAAATGTATCACTTGACTGTATTTTCTTCTCCCATTATAGGATGGAACTGTAAAACTTGCCAATAAAGTACCTCTCAATACAGCTGTTTAAAAAACGTAGCAAGCATTCAGTAATGGTGGTGATCTAAAACAAAAACAAACAGTGCCAAGAAATCTGGAGAAGGTCAGAAGCAAAGCCACATCTTCGGTGTGACTATGGGTCATGTCTTCCTTTCACATGTCATATCTGTTTTGCATCACTGCAGGTGAAAGAGCCTAGTGTAGTGCCTGATACACACAGGCACTCAGGAAATGTGAGCTAAATTAAAGGAATTTCCTAAACAACTCTATACAACAGGTACCAGTGCTGCTGCTCCTATTTTACCCATGAGGGAAGCTAGTGTTGGAGAGTTAGAGTCAGAAAGGTCTAGGAAATTATTTACCCCAAACCCTTCGACTCACATTACAGATGATGAAACTGAGGACCTTTCCAAGGTCGGAGGTGGTGGGGGATCGGCACCAGGCCCATGACTTTCCCCAATGATCCTTCTGTAGCAGACACAGACAACGGAGGGCAGTCAGGCCTTTCACTGTCACCAAGAATGACCAATCTTTTCAATAAAGATCAAACTGCTTGACAAAACTCCCTTCTTTGGGATGGGTGTTTATTATTCTAAAGGGCTCCCTGTTGGCCTGGAAGCCAGCCCTGGTCCCACAAGTTCTTCTGTTTTTGTCAGATGTCTCTGCAGCCTCTAGATGCCAGTGTGAAACGCACAAGGACACTGACTGGCAGTGATGTACAGATGACAGAAAGGCAAGTCTCTTTGTCAGGGGCAGGGCCTCTCTGGCCACAAGGCCACCCATCTCTGAAGGTTGACAATCTAGCGAGCCGGTAGGCAAGTGTCTCTCTTTAGCCACTGCCCACTGGAAGTGCCCTGAGAATTGTTTTTGTCATATAATCTTATTCTGCCATTCAATTCCAACCAAGAAGCATGAAGTATAGTCAAGCAAATCACTAGAAGAGCACTGATCAGTGGGTCAAGTGCCACACACTCGAAGGCTCTGGATCCCGAGGTACATTCTGCCAGGAAGAATTCCACCCAGGAAGCCAGGCAGCTAAGAAGTCAATGCTCCTTTAACGCTCCCAAGAGTACTTCGGTGGAACCCAGATAAAGCTCAAAACAGGAAAGTCCTCTCTGCCTACAGGCAATCCCTTCAATTACACCATTCTGTTTGCTCCATCCAAAAAAGGAGGAAACACAGAACTGCTCTGAGAGTCCTTGGCAGACAGTTAAGGACCCGTAGGGTACTCCTACGCCCGAGAATAGAGTACAGGAGTACCTTACATGTCCTTAACTGTCTGCTGTCAGATGTCTCTGCAGCCTCTAGATGCCAGTGTGAAATGAACCAAGGAACATAAGAGCAGTTTCGTGTTTTGAGGACCTAAGCCTCCTCCATTCTCCAGCATAGGAGTACTCAAGACCCACACACTTCAAGAAACATATAGGCCTGTCCCTGGATGGACCCATGAAGGTTACCATGGGTAATTCTACCCTCATGTAGGACAAGGATCAGATCAGGGCAGCCCAAGCCTCGGAAGCAAACTGGGAGCGGGAGGATGAAGAACAAAGGAAACCATACTGGCTCTTCTTGAAATAGCTGAGGGGTAGGAGAGAGGGAGGTGGATGAACTTGGTTAGAGGATCCCTTCCTGGGAGAAGACAATAAACAACGAGGGAAGTTCAAGGCCCAGGGAGGGACCCCTCAACCCCTGTCAAGAATGTCCAGGGGTCATAAACAGATATTTTTCAAAAAAAGACACACAAGTGGTCAATAAACATATGAAAAAATGCTCAGTATCACTAATCAACAGAGAAATGGAAATTAAAACCACAATGAGTTTAGCACCTGATACCAGTCAGAATGGCTTTTATTAAAAAGTCAAAAACAACAGATGTTGGTGAGGATCTGGAGAAAAGGGAACCCATGCATGCTGCTAAGGCAATGTAAATTAGTACAACCTTTAAGGAAAACAGTATGGAGATTTCTCAAAAACTAAACATAGAACTACCATGCGATCCAGCAGCCCCACTATTGTGTATATATGCAAAGGAAAATAACTTATTCTATCAAAAAGATCCCTACACTCATATGTTTACTGCAGCGCTATTCACAACAGCAAATACATGAAATCAACCTAAGTGTCCATCAATGGCTGATTAAAGAAAATGGGGCATATATACACCATGGAATACTACTCAGCTATAAAAAAGAATAAAATCATGTTTTTTGAAGCAACATGAACAGCAATGAAGGCCATTATCTTAAGTGAAACAACTCAGTCAAATACCATATGTTCTCACATATAAGTGATAGCTACGTAACAGGTACCCATGGACATACAGAGGGAAATAAAAGACACTGGAGACTCCAAAAGGTAGAAGGGTGGTGAGGGCTGAAAAATTACCTATTTGGGTACAGTATTCACTATGTGGGTGATGAGTATACTAAAAGCCCAGACTTCACCATTACATAACATATGCATGGAACAAAACTGCACTTGCACCCACAAATCTATAAAAACAAAAAATAAAAATGAAAAACAAAGTAAAAAAAAAAAAATTGTCCAGAGGTTACATACTCAGCAGCAAACTTGTCCAGCCTTTTGAAGAGCTCGTTTTTCACCTTCAGATTCTCCACGATGGCTTCCACCACCAAGTCTGTGCTGTGGACAACAGAGGCTGCATCCGTGCTGGTCGCTATGCTGCTCAAGGTCTTCTCCACAAATTCACCGCCAGCCTAATGTAGTGGGAGGAAGAAGAGAACATTCACCGGGCTCACTGGAAATCAAGTTCTTAGCTCTGCTCCCGTTAGTAAACTGGGTGTTCAGAGCACCTGTACTGGCCCACCCTATCTGTTCTCAAAGTGTCCACGAAGCCTGTAATTTATCCTTCCACAGCTCCGCACCATCCACTAGTCTTGAGGTGGTGCTGACTATCCATCTCTAATAAAAGCAGAGACTAGCTCCTATTAGAGCAAGGGCAAGAGCCAGGGTAACAAAGCCGACTTAGCATTTATCAAACAATTATTGCCAGTCGTGTGCCTGAAACCGTTGTTTCCGAAACAAGCTAGACACAGCCTCCGCTGCCAAAGAGCTCGCAGTTTTCATTGTTTCCTCATTTTCCTCCTGTGACTCCAGGTTTCCACTGACCTCAATAAGGACAGAATCGGAGATGGTGCCTCTATAAGCCGCCATTTTATTTCATGGTGTAATTTGTCCCCAGGGCATCAAAATAGTCATAATCAGCAAAGGCATCCAAAATCATCATGGAATAAGCAGCTAGATCTCAGCTGTTCTACAGAAATACTTTACTAGCCACATTAAAAAAAGGGAAAAGAGACCGGGCACAGGCAGATCACAAGGTCAGCTAATTTTTTTGTATTTTTAGTAGCGACGGGGTTTCACCATGTTAGCCAGGTTGGTCTCCATCCGCCCGCCTCGGCCTCCCAAAGTGCTGGCATTACAGGCATGAGCCTCCGCGCCCGGCCTCTTTTCCCTTTTTTTAAGGTGGCTAGTAGAATATTTCTGTAGAACAGCTGAGATCTACCTGCCTAGCTACTCGGGAGGCTGAGGCAAGAGAATGGCGTGAACCCGGGAGGTGGAGCTTGCAGTGAGCTGAGATTGCACCACTGCACTCCAGCCTGGGCGACAGAGCGAGACTTCGTCTCAAAAAAAAAAAAAAAAGGGAAAAGACATTCACAGGTAAAATTAATGTTATTTAACCCAATATATCTAAGATGCCATCATTTCAACAGGTAATCAATATTTAAAAACATTGAGATGTTTTATGTATTTTTTTCCCCTATTACAGCTTTAAAATCTAGTGTATATTTTACACTGAGAGCACATCTCCATGTAGACTAGCCACATTTCAAGCACTCAGTAGCCACTTGTGAGTAGCTATTATACTGGTGGTCAGTATAGAGCTAGATAAACATAGTATGTCAACTAGGCAAAGTGAAACTGACACCTCCCTCCTCAGTGGTGTCCCTGGCAGAGGAGAGAAATCTCAGGAGTATAGACTTCTGAGAAGTAGCTAGCCAGAGCTGAGCAACTTGAGTACAGAGGCTATCCTTTTATCTTTAGGGTGTCGCTCAAAAACTCAGCCCAAGGAGATAATTAGCTGAAAGTTTGTAAACAAGGGGAAAATGCAGGCTATCTGGGTCAAGCTCACTCTGTCCTAGACTCCAATCCTCAGGCCAAGGCTCTTATAATCTCATCTGTCTGGACCCTCCTCATAACACATCCCCTGTGTGGGGTCCCACTACGATTAAGAATATCAGGGACAGGTGGGCCAGGCGTGGTGGCTCACTCCTGTAATCCCAGCACCTTGGGAGGCCGCGGCGGGCGGATCACGAGGTCAGGAGATCCAGACCATCCTGGATAACATGGTGAAACCCCGTCTCCACTAAAAATACAAAAAATTAACCAGGTGTGGTAGCAGGCACCTGTAGTCCCAGTTACTCGAAAGGGTGAGGCAGGAGAATGGCGTGAACCTGGGAGGCAGAGCTTGCAGTGAGCCGAGATTGTGCAACTACACTCCAGCCTGGGCTACACAGTGAGGCTCCGTCTCAAAAAAAAACGAATATAAGGGACAGGTGAAGAAGATCTTAATGTAAAAAGTAAAGTAGAGGTTCCTCTTCAAAAAGACTGTCCTTCCCGTCTAAGAATAAATAGTAACTTTTCTTAGAAGCAAAATTTAGTCTAAGACCTGTGCTAACATTCTTAAATATCTGCTAGCTGTAATAAAGAAATCAATGTACTTTATGTTCTTAGATCCCACAATTTAGCCTAAACATTTGCCCTGGCATGCTTATACTGGTCCAAGTGGGCATTAGGTCACAGCCTCTTCCTCTTCCTTATTTAGAGGTGTTTTTACCTTTCTCAGCATTTCACAAGTTACTTCCTCCTTGCTTTGTTCTTCTCTGCCTTTGCCTCTTTTTAAAAGTTCTAAGTTGCTAGCCAATCAAGACAAATACATTTGAATGTGAAGTTCTGTTCCAGCCAACAGAAACCTGACACAGCAGTAGGGTGGACATGTCATGTGATAAATGACCCTGTCTCCTGTCTCCTTTGTTCGGTGTACTCTTGTGGCAAAACTGCTGGCAAGTGTACCCTTTCTGCAAAAAGTAAAAGTGGCCTTGCTGAGGAAATTAAATTTATGTTCAAGTGGTATTTCTTTACAGCACCAAAGAACAAGCATTTCTAACATTAATCTGCCTGTGATATTTATTCTTTGAATTTCATCCAAGAGAAGGTAAAATTATCTCCACCGTCACCTCTCTGGCTTTTAAAGGCCACTAGACTTTGGGAAAAAAAAAATGCATATCAAAACCACAATGATTGCAGGACTCGGTGGCTTATGCTTGTAATCCTAGCACTTTGAGAGGCCAAGGTGGGAGGATCACTTGAGGCCAGGAGTTTGAGAGCAGCCTGGGCAACACAGTACAACCCCATCTCTAAAAAAAAAATTTTTTTTTTAATTAGCTGGGTGTGGTGGCTCACATCTATAGTCCTAGCTACTCGGGAGGAGATCCAGACCATTCTGGATAACATGGTGAAACCCCGTCTCCACTAAAAATACAAAAAATTAGCCGGGCGTGGTAGCGGGCACCTGTAGTCCCAGTTACTCAAAAGGGTGAGGCAGGAGAATGGCGTGAACCTGGGAGGCGGAGCTTGCAGTGAGCCGAGATTGTGCAACTGCACTCCAGCCTGGGCTACAGAGCGAGGCTCCGTCTCAAAAAAAGAAGAATATAAGGGACAGGTGAGAGAATGGCTTGAGCCTAGGAATTCAAGGCTATAGTGAACTATGATCACACCACTGCTCTCCAGCCTGGGCAGCAGAGCAAGACCACATTTCCAAAAAAAAAAAAAAAAACAAACCACAATGAGATACTACTTCACACCCAAGATGACTACAGTAAGAAACAAAACAAAACAAACATGGAAAATAGCAAGTGTTGGCCAGGATGCGGGGAAACTGGAACCTTCGTACACTGCTGGTGGGAATGGGAATGTAAAATAGTACAGTCACTACAGAAAACAATTTGGTGGTTCCTCAGAGAGCTAAATATAGGATTACCATACAACCCAGCAATTCTATTTATAGGTATATAACCCAAAGAATTGAAAACAGAGACTCCAAACCAATAGTATACCAATGTTCACTGCAGCATTATACAAAATAGCCAAAAGGTAAAAACAACCCAATTCCGTTAACAGATAAATGGGTGATATGGTTTGGTTCTGTGTCCCCACCCAGATCTCACCCTGAATTGTAATAATCCCCACATGTCATGGGACAGGCTCCGTGGGGGGGGGTGATTTATAAAGGACAGTTCCCCTGCACATGCTCTCTCTCTTGCCTGCTGCCATGTAAGACATGATTTTGTTCTTCCTTCACCTTCCACCATGATTGTGAGGCCTTCCCAGTCATGTGGAACTATCAGTCAATTAAACCTCTTCCCTTTATAAATTATCCAGTCTCAGACATGTCTTTATTAGCAATGTCAGAACAGACTAATACAATGGGTTAAAAAAAAAGTGGTATAAATCCAATGGAATATTAAATTGGAATATGATAATAATCCAGTGGAATATTAAGCCATAAACAGGAATGAAGTTGGCTGGCGCGTGCTGGCTCACACCTGTAATCCCAGCACTTTGGGAGGCCCAGGTGGGTGGATCACAAGGTCAAGAGATTGAAACCATCCTGGCCAACATGGTGAAACCTCGTCTCTACTAAAAATACAAAAATTAGCTGGGCATGGTGGTGCACGCCTGTAATCCCAGCTACTCGGGAGGTTGAAGCAGGAGAATTGCTTGAACCCAGGAGTTGGAGGCTACAGTGAGCCGAGATTGTACCACTGCACTCCAGCCTGGCGACAGAGTGAGACTCTGCCTCAGGAAAAAAAAAAAAAAAAAGAATGAAGTTGTGACACATGTTACAACATGGATGAACCTTGAAAACTTTATGCTAAGTGAAATAAGCCAGACACAGGACAAATATTGTATGATTCCACTTACATGAAGTATGAATGTGCAGGCATAATTAATGCTACTGAATTGTATAGTTTAAAATGGCAAATTTTATGTTATATATATTCTACCATAATAAAAAAATTTTTTAAAAGCATCTAGATATACCACCTTAGATAACTGAAGTGAGAAACAACAAATGCCCTATGCGTACTTTTCTCTGTCTGCATACAGTGAGAAATTCTATCCAAGCCCCAAGGAAATCAATCTTAAGCAACTTCAATAAGATGACAAAGGTAAATTAAAATTTGTTTGGGTGATTTGTGCTGTATTTCTAATTAAATGCAAACTCCTACGTGAAAGTGCACCGAAAAAGCAGCATGGCCCTCAGTCACTGACTCCTTCTCATCCCACCATGCTGTTTTTTCCCAACCTCTACGGAGTTCCTCAAATTCTTCTATCTCTTCTGCTCCTGGAAAGCAGAATTATTCACTCTTAGTTTCTATAAATACCATATTTATTATATCATTCTCTTCTTAACTTGTAATATAAAAATTATCTTCCCATTTCTTCTTCCATCCTTTTAGCAAAACAAGTGTTCTTCAATTCCAAATTCTCAGTGTTCTTCTAGAATGAGTTCACTACCTGTACAAGCTTTCTTCTCAACCTTAAATCCTACCCAACAAAATGGTTATTTACTTCTCCTGTTTTGTAATCAGTACCCCCGAATGTTTAATAATTACGTTATTATATTGGTTTAAAGTTATGGAAAAATGAGTTTTACATGAACAAACTGAAGAAAAAGAAAAAGAAAGCAAGCCAGAAATCCCCCATTGTCCTGCAAATGTAAAGCAGTCAGAGGACTTGTCTTAAAGACATCAATAATAAGAAATTACCTTAGGGTTTTCTGCAAACTTCTTCTTTGCCACTTTCCTAAGGCTTTCCTCAATTCCCTTTTTGGATTTTGCCAGAATGTCCTCTGTCTGGTCTACCAACACTACTGTGTGACCAGTTGCTGCAGCAACCTAGAGCAACAAAAGAACAGTTTCTTTTTAAAAGAAAGAAAACATAACACACACATACACATACACACACACACACACACACACCCCACCCCACCCCAAAAAGCAGTGGCATTTCATATTCCACATGAATTCTACTATCATTCCATTCAAACTACTGAGTGAACATACAAGAAGTCAATATTAACTAAACGCACACTTCTTGCGAGGCACTGTTCTAAACCCTTTATATTGAATACAGCAAATTCTCAAAACAACTGTCAAAGGTTAAGAAGCGTCCCTATGGTTACTCAATGGGTAGACAGCAGAGCCGGAATCTGAATCAAAGTCCTGAAGGCCACGCTTTAGATACTTCTCTGTACTGATTCTAACACTGCAACTGTTCCATTCAGGGGCTACTAGCTACAAGTGGCTATTTAAATTAATTGGAATTAAGTAAAATTAAATATTCAGTTCCTCAGTGGCACTAGCCATATTTCAAAGTGCTCAGCAGCCTGTTCCCAGAGCACCCACTCCCCAGCCACCATCCTTTTCTCCTTGGAGCTGGAGCCCCTTGTGCAGCTTGGCCTCTTGGCCCTTCTCTTCTGCAGCCCTTAAATCAGCAATAGGTAAGACTTCAAACTCTAATAATGGTGGCAAAAAGACTCCTGTCCCCAAGGGCTATTTGGTGACAAGACTCCCATGAAAATGAAGTCTTTGGGATCAGCTAATTTAGGATGGGCAATTCCCTGCCTTCACCATGCCACCCTGGCTGAGGGAGGAATCCTAGGGTACAGGGTATGTTTAGTGAAGCTGCCCAAGCTCACACACAGCCAGCTAAGTGCAGTCACAGTGAGTGACAAATCAATCCCTATTTCATCACTGTCTGGCAATAGCTTCAGCAAGGATCATGGAATAGGTATTGTGGCTAAAAGCAAACCATTGGGTCACCTTGATCACCTTACAGGCATGTGTATGTCAATCAGTTCAGGACAGAAGCAAGAGGACAGGCATGACCTAATACAATCATAAATGATGCAAGAGGACAGTAGAACTGAGATGCCCCTCGGGATCCGAGAAGCCCCCTGCAAAACCATTGCTTTGGAACCTCGATGATACCAACAGTGTGCAGGAGAGGGGCAAGTTATCTGGAATGAACCTGCCCAGAGAAGAACAAGGAGATGACAGAAATAGTCCCAAACCATGGTTGTGATATAAGATTTTTGAAGCCAGGCAACCAAAACTCAAAAGCAGAAAGCCAAAGAGTAAAAGAAACAGAAACAAAAGAGCAAAACCTAAAGGCAAAGACGTTCAAATCCCAAGGCAAGATTTCCAAAGAACAGTTTGGTAAGACAGGTTTTAAATGCAAGGTTATTTCAACTGCACTCATGGCTCCCTGAGAATGCAGCACACGGTGGGCTCATGTCTGAGCCTGTGGACCCATAGGCTGCATCAGCACCGTCTGGGAACCAAGGCATGAAAATGCTCCCAGGACCAAAAAGTCTGACAACCAGGACTGGGCAACCAGAACAACGGGGAATGAGTTATCTTGATACAAGGACAGAGGCAAGCAGGAAACCAGTCCATCAGCAGAAACATTCCACAGGCTGCAGGCAGGCAGCAAAGTAAAACAATGCCCCCAAAGCAAAACCCTCATCAATCCAAACCAAGGTTTTCCTCTAAGTGGCAATGGACCAAGGCCCATCTAGTCAATGATTCAAATCATCTGATGCAAATTTGAACCTCCAATTCAATAAATTCAATGTAAAAAAGCAAGAGCAAATTTTGTGCAGAAAAGACTTAACATGGCAGGCCTGAAACTGCTATCCTTAGAAAAAGGCCTGTTAGCAAGGTTGGCCCTTGGTTGCCATCTGGAACTTAGATCTTTCAGGAGGGTTCTCAGCATTCCCTGATAAGTATGCCTTGCTGTGCCTAGACTGTGTGTGCAAACAATGCAGTTTATGATGCATACCTGCTTTCCTTCTGAGTATGGAATTTTCAAACTTGCCAGGTAGGGGTGTTACATGACCAATCCCAACAAAAAACCTGGACACTCTAATGAGCTCTCCTGTGTTAACAGAAAAAATATTTTAAAGAGATTTATTCTGAGCCAGTGAGTGATGATGGTCCAGAGAACAGTCTCAAGACATCCTGAGAGAGAGTGCCGGAGGTGGGCTGGTGGGCAGTCAGGGTTGGTTTGGTTTGGTTTTGTCCATTTTAGGCAGACAGGAATTGTAGGTAACATCAGAAATCAATGCACAGAAAGTAAACATTGGTTCAGCCTAAACAGGTGGGATATCTTTAAGCTGGAGCTTACAAGTCATAGGTGGATTCAAAGATTTTCAGATTAGCAATTGGCTGAAAGAATTAAGCTTTGTCTCAAGACCTGAAGTCAGTACAAAAGAATGCTCAAATTAAGAAAAGGGAGTCTGCTGTCACATGATGGTATACAAGAAGTTGGAAAGTAAGCCACATTATAGTAGGTTAATTTTAAAAATCTGTTTAACAAGAGTATGGTTTGCAGGGCATGACTTAATGCTTGCCTGGCATGGCCTTAGGTCCTGTTTCTACGAAGAGTCTGTTCTGTCAGTCTTTTGGTCTCTATTTCACCGTTAATGCTGATCAGTTGTGCCTAAACTCCAAACGAGAGTTAGAACGAGGTGCCTCTGACCTCCCTTCCCATCATGGTTGGAAAGCTCAATTTTTCTCCCTACTTCAGTTTAAAGGCTGGAGCATTTTCTATAATTTTGGACTCTCCAAAATGCCTACACTTGCATACCTGGTCTAGTGAGAAGGCAACAATTGTATGCTGTAAATGGTTATTCCTGGCAGACTTTTTTTAAAAAATTCTTTTTACTTTAGCTTTTCTTTCCTTGATTATCTCACAAAGCTTCAGGAAAATACAAAAGAAATCTTATAGTGTAGACATTTCACAGACATAGATAGAAAGGATGCTCCTGCTTGAATGTAAAGTGCATATGGTTAGGTCTGAAAGGAGAAAATACAGGTAAACAAGAGAAATTTTAATTCTCCTTAAATTTTTCCATTTTATGGTAAATCTCTGTGATGCAGGTCACAATTTATTGTGTTGCAATAAACTACCACTATAGCATAACTTCAAGTGATTTCAAGTTATAGTAGCATTTTCATTTTACCCACGTGCAGAGATCAATCTAAAAGTGCAAGGTTCCTTGCCATCATTTCTTACAGTCATACCCTAGAGACACAAGGTCAGCAACTTCTAAGGGCAACCTCAAGTCTTAATCATCTTTACAAACCCCAGTGCCCGACCCATGACCCACAGTGAGCAATCAATGCATGAACAACATACAAACCTGATGCCTGGTACATATTAGATGCTTAATAAAATATCCACAGGATTATAGGTCCAATGTTCTTTGACTAATCTATCCACATGGAGTTGGTGTTCATCTCCTGCTGGTGCGTTAGTCTAAATGGGCCATCACAGAGATGGACTCAAGATATTAGATAGGCTATTCCTTTCTCTCATTTGGACCATAAAAACTGCACAACTTTTATCCCAGACTGGTTCGAAAGGCTAAGACACTCTTAAGCATGGGTGAGCAGCCATAGGCCACCTGAAGGCCACATCATTTATTTCTGAATTATGAGTGCACTTGTCTTATTTCTTCTATGAGATCTCTAAGAGCTGAGACAGCCAAGAGAAGTCAATCTCTACCTACCCTCAGAAAGAAGCTTTTGAAAAGAAGCCAAATGCAGCAAAAATAAGAGGTGCCACGTACTGAGCATCTACTATGTGCCAGGTTCATAATCTGCATTTTCCAAAACTATTTCTGATTAATCCAACAACCCTAATCCATTTTATAGATGAGGAAAACTGATGCTTAGAGAGGTTAAATAACGTGTCTAAGGCCGCAGGGCTACTAAGTGAAACTAATACACACCCTCAACAAGAATCCTTCAGCTTCAATCAAAGTCACAGTAATAGCAAAAATTACTCGATAAACAAGAGCACCTACCCAGACAAATGACAGTTTCCATGTCAGTATTACAGACTCAAAAGCAACACAGAACACCCTCACCCTTTTGTGGTTTTAGGACAGGGGTTCTCAAAGTGTGGGTCATGGACCAGCAGCAACAATCACCCAGGGACTTGTTAGAAATGCAAATTCTCAGACTCCACTCCAGACCCAATGCATCAAACTCTGAGTAGGGCCCAGTGAGCTGCGGTTTAGCAAGCCTTCCAAGTGATTCTGATGCTCACCAAGGTTTCAGAACCACTGCTCTAAGATCTGTGCTCCAATCTGGCACAGATTAGAAACAACTGGGAATATTTTAAAAGCCCAAAACCCAGGCCCCACCTACAGATATTTGAATTCCTCTAGCCTGGGGTGGTGCCTAGTCATTCCTACTTTTAAAAACACCCCCAGGTGCTGAGCACTGCCCTAAAATGACCTGTTGGCCCTGATCCCTATCCCTGCCTACACCAGCCACTCCTGGGTTGCCATCTATCTCCTCAAACCACTGAGAAGCTCTAAACCAATTGAGTTCCAAAGTATTCCTGTTGCTCTCTGAAAGTTCCAGACGCTATCCTGAAGATACTACTGGGAAGACTCCTCCCCCACACATTCCCCAAGGAAAGGTCAAGCCCCACTAGGCCTCCTGCCTGGGACTCTTCACATCAGGGTCTTGCTCCATCACTCCTACATAAAGCTTGCTTCTTAATTCCTTTCTTGAAGGTCAAGCCCTGCACTTGTTTCCCTGATTATGTTTGTTCCAGCCCCTTTCTCTGCAATAGTGCTCTTCTAGCCTTGACGTCTGGCCACACTTGCATCTACCATCCCCTGTACAGATCCTTGATGGTCACCTGCCTGCTCCTGGCTGACTAACCACCACCTTTGAGCTTTGATCCTCCTTTCTTCTCCCCAGGCCACAATGCTGAGAGAAAATCCTGAATCTCCTAGAGAAGAAATTCCTTGAAAGACTCCACAACCAACTGAAACCAGAGCCCACTGAGGTTTGCCAGCCCTAGTACCAGCTCCGATAGAGAGTGCATTCCAAATGCCAGACACCAGGCCTATCCTATCTCATTTAATTTTATTTAACCAGTTCTCCAAGGTCAAATGTCAATTTTAATGAAGCGTCACTTCACAGTTATGTAGTTTGTTCTTTTGAAACAGACAATTATGATATTAAAATCTGGATTAAATGAGCATATGACTGTTTTTGATATTTGGAAGAGGAAAATTCATCACAGTTACCATTATGCCTATAACTAATTATTCTTCCAAAGAAAGAATCTGGACAACACACATTTACAACATAAATACCGTACTGACCATTGTGAAGCTCCATTCTTTAGCATTCAAAGTCCTAACAACAACATTATCAAGTGCCTGTAATTGCTCCATTCTCCCACCACTTTTCTTTCTTCAACTCAAGGCAAAATGTCCTTGGAAGAGACACTGTGGCTTCACTTGGCACAAATAATATGAACACAAATGCACATAAGGGCATGGGTATCTCAGATCTCATTATGCCTGGTACATTCAAATCATCCAGAATACATTTATATTAATTCTAGGATCATCCAAAAAGAGGCAAATTTTAAGACTTTTTTAATGTAAGTTTTAGATCCCCAAAGACCCTAGTTTGAAAAACAATGGCTTCATCTAATCTTTTTGGCAACCATAAGATCAAATATTAAGAAAGAAGTATCTTGATTAGGAATATCCAATACAGACAAGAAAGAAAGAAAGGTGTATATGGTAAGTTACAGTATCAAATAAACATTTAAACTGAATACAGTGTTATCACTTGGTTTAACATTCCTTTTAGTACCACATAACACCCTGAACACTAGTTTAGGGGCATCTTACCTCTTTAACAATAGCCTCCCAGCTGGGCTTTCAGCCTCCAAGCTCAGCTCTCCCAACCCTTAACAGATATTTGTTTCATCTTCTTAAAGTAAAACTCAAACATCATCCCCGCAGGGTAATGTTCCTTCCTCTAGCAGACACCCAGGTCTTGAAGTGTAGTAACTCCTAAGGCTGTCCTACACACATTCTTCAGCTGCTTCTTTTTGACCTTAAAAATCTCTTTTCTATCTTTCTTTCTTCATTCCTTTCTTGAAAGAATTATCCCTCATTGCTGCTGAGGTCAACCTTTTTCCTATGACAGATATGGAAGTTCATGATTATGGTTTCCAGTTATTCCTCCTGAATAAAATCTGGAGTCCTTCAAGTGATTATTCATTCACAGCTTTTGGTTACATGTTGGTTTGAGGCTACAAACAGAACAAGAAGTGCTATGTTTCTCTTGAAAGCCAGGTAGATACACTGGAGTATACCACAACTTGGACAGCAAGGAAGCCTTTGTAGGGTAAAAAAAATGCAGAGGTTAGAAAATGCTTCCCGTTGAATGATCAAAGGTTACAGACAAAAACACTTGGCTTCTCAGAGGTATGTGCTTTTGATCCTTTGCCCAAGACTTGTGCTCCCCTAGGGATGGACCAAAACTACCACTTAGAGCACCACACTAGGCATGCTACTGCATTAATTCCTTCACTGACTACAGTCTATTGACTCAACACCTACCCTGTAAGGTGAACATAACAAAATCCCCTACTCTCAGACAGCTTGCACTTCTCATAAATTATCCCCTCTGATTCTCATAACTGCCTTTGGGGAAGGCACATTATTCTGTCTACACGTGACAGGGAGCTCAAGCTGCCTGTGCACACACCTTTCTTGACCCTGGAAGACATGGGGGGTCTGAGGGCAATAGCCTGAAACAGCACCGAGACAGGCAAGGGCCAGACTCCAGAGCCTGTGTGCCAAGTGGGGGGATGGAAAACATTCCTTAACCTCAGCAGGCTGTCTCCTCATCTATAAAACAGGGGCAATAGGGTTTCTGGGAGGGTTAAATGAGTTAATACAAGTCAAAAACCTGCAGTGATGCCTGGCACATCACAATAGCTTGGGGTTTTTTGTTTCCTAGATTTAAAATCCCTTAATGGCTGAAATTGATTTGGTCTTTGTATCCCTTAGTACTTATCACATGCCTTGAACATGATAGCTGTTCAATAAATAACTGCTAAATAACAAATGCTTAGGACAGTAGTAACCTGATTTGTAGTCTTCCCCAGCCACACCACACGTCTCCCTCCTCTGTGCTATCTCATGGCTCTGTGCCCTTGCTCATGTGGTCTCCTCTGCCAGACATGTCCTGCTCCCTCATTGCTAATTCATGGACTTCAACTCTTCATAATCTAATATGGACACCACATCTCCTTTAGTGAAACTTCTCCCAACCCTTAGTAGAGGTAATCACTTCTTCTTTGTGCCTCTAGTGATTTACAGATATAGCAGATCTTTTGCACAGGAATACTGAAAGAAAATAACTGGGTGTGCAGCTGGTGTGAACCACCAATGGCTGCTCAGTTATGTAATGGCAGCCCAGTCCCCAGAATGTGAACAGAACAGAGAAATACAAACTTAACTGGTTATAGACTATTTCATATCATAAGAATCTCACTGATTTCAGAATAAAAGTTATTAACCAACCAGAGCATAGGAGAAATCCCAGAAGTGAAAGATGAATGATACACTTGAAATAGAAAAGCTAACCATACCAACCTTTTTTCTTTAAAAAACTGGTATGTAATAGCTGTACATATTTTTGGGGTACATATGACATTTTGATACTTACCTAAAATGTGTAATGATCAAATCAGGGTAACTGGGATATCCAGTTATCTTATCTGAACACTTATCTTCTCTTTGCCAATACCAACTTTAGATGATGAAATCAAGATAGCATGGAGAGACCTTTTCAAAAGTGCTGTTGCATCATCCACTTCAGATTCTCAAGCTGCCGTTACCACAAATCCCAATATAGGGTGGTTAGGCACACTCCTATCTGCAGGCCAACTAGTATTTCCAGTAAATACAAATTTCATAAACATAAAGGCAGTACAATGTATACATATATCTTTTTTTAACATAAGCTTTTTTAATGTCCCTTTTTCCTTAGCATAAGATATATATATACACACTATATGTCATATCACATCTTAAGTATTTAGAAACCATACTTTAAGGCAAGGTATGTAAACTATTAAAACTTTCATCTGTTTCAGATCAAATCCCAGATATGACAGGTAGGCTGTCTGTGCCTACATTACAATTAGTTGTTCATACCTGTACTTCTTCCACTAGACAGTGGGTTTCTCAAGAGCAGCAATCGCATCTTACTTTTTACCTGCCCAGATGTCTAGCACAAGGGAGATATTTCATACTCATGAAATGAATACTTGAATGACAGAGCTATTTTTTCATAAGCCTCAATTTGTAAATTATTTTAGAAATAAGTTCTCAAGAAGTCATGACTGGTTTTGTTGCTAGAAACCTTTATGACAAACTTTGTGTAAGCTTCAAGTTACTTTAAAATTATGAGAAATCACATTATTAGTTTGAAAAGGATAGTAAGAAAAAAAGGAGCTAACAGCCAGAGTCTTTAGTCAATTCCCGAGTGGAAAAAATGCTACAAAAGTCTCTCTCTGTTATTTTGGTGAGCAGATTAACTGCTTTCTAGTACTGGTGGTTGTGATGCTAGGTAAAAGGGGAAATGGAGGGCAGTTGCCATGTGTTGCCCAGTGCAAGATCAATATTCTTTAAGCGGTACCCAGCCCTGTGATTTCACAATGGATGTGAGCTTAATTCACTCCAACATGTGAATGTGTCTTATACCTTTCACCAAAGAGGCTGTACGTAAGGCCAGAGGCATGCCAACCCTGTGTCTGCGCCTGTCTGTGAGGGGCACATGTGTGAATCAGGTCAGAGATGGCCACAGACACACAAACTCACTGCTCTCCAGCACAGGTTTCTTCTCTATCACAGAAGGGAAACTAAGACACCTAGTTTCTCAACTACTTTAAGAGACTGGCAAAAGCATTTATTGTTTAATCAGGATCATCAGTTTTGAGAGAAAGCAACCCAGAGATCATTCAGTGTGGGACTCTCAAACATTTTAGCCATGAACACCTTTCTCCTTAAGAATGCATATTGAAGGCCAATATGTAAAACAAAGGTCAGAGAAGGAATCTTCGCCAACCTTCTGGGAGCCATTAAGGAGATTAATGAAATCTCTAATGTCCATCACAGTATAATGTTAAAAACCTCTGATCTATTCATATCCATCAGGATGACTATTACTAAAAAAAAAAAAAAAAAAGAAAAAAAAGAAAAAAAAGAAAAAAAGGACAAAACAAGTGTTGGCAAGAACATGGAGAAACAGGAACCCCTTGTGTATTGCTGATGCACTGTAAAATGGCGCAGCTGCTGGGAAAACAGTACAGCAATTCATCAAAAATCATATACCCCAAAATATTGAAAACAGCCACTTGAACAGATATTTGTACAATCATGTTCAAGCAGCATTATTCACAATAACCAAAAAAATCAAAGCAGCTCAAGTGTCCATTGATAGATGAATGGATAAACAAAATGTGGTCTATGCATACAGTGGAATATTACTCAGCTGAAAAAGGAAAGGGATTCTGGCACATGCTACAACATGGATGAACCATGAAGATACTATGCTAAGTGAAATAGGCCTGTCACAAAAGGACAAACATTATATGATTCCACATATATGAAGTAACTAGAATAGTTAAATTCATAGAAAAAAAGCAGAACAGTGGTTGCCAAGGGATGGGAGCAGGGAGAATGGGGAGTTGCTGTTTAATGGGTACAGAATTTCAATTTTGCAAGATGAAAAGGAATTCTGGAGATGGATAGTGCTGATGATTACACAACAATGTGAATATATAAGGCCACTGAACTGTACCCTTAAAAATGGTTAAGAGGGGCTGGGCATGGTAGCTCACACCTGTAATTCCAGTACTTTGGGAGGCCAAGGCAGGTGGATCACCTGAGGTCAGGAGTTGGAGACCAGCCTGTCCAACATGGCGGAATCTTGTCTCTACTAGAAACCAGTAAAATTAGCCAGGTGTGGTGGCAGGCACGTGTAATCCCAGCTACTCAGGAGGCTGATGCATGAGAATTGCTTGAACCCGGGAGGCAGAAGTTGCAGTGGGCCAAAAATCATGCCACTGCACTCCAACCTGATGACAGAATGAGACTCTGTCTCAAAAAACAAACAAAAAAAAAGGTTAAGAGGGTAAAGTTTATGTTATGTGTACTTTACCACAACTGAAACAAAAACAAATCTAAAATTATCCAGGCGTGGTGGCACATGCCTGTAATCGCAGCCACTTGGGAGGCTGGGGCAGGAGAATCACTTGAACTCAGGAGGGTTGAACCCGGAGGTTGCAGTGAGCCGAGATTGTGCCACTGCACTCCAGCCTGGGTGACAGAGTGAGACTCCGTCTCAAAAAAAAAAAAAAAAAAAAAAAGATGTGTCATACATATAGGCAATAGTGTTCCACCTGAAATGCAATTCTGTGTGAGGTAATTCTGTCTGTGTCACTTACTCCACCAAACTTCCATGGCTCCCCATGACCAAATAAAGCTTAAATTCTACAAATGGCATGCAAGGCCCTTAAAGGACTGGGATTCACCTCCTCTCCAGACACACCACTCATTGTTGCCTCATGCATGACAGTCTTAACACTACCACAAGGCTGGTAGCTCCCTACATCTGCCCCTCAACTCCAGCCCTTCTCTTGGCCTCACCTTCTCCCCAACTTCACCTATTAACCAAGCCTAAGCATCGGCCAGGCGCGGTGGCTCACACCTGTAATCCCAGCACTTTGGAGGCTAAGGCGGGTAGATTATGAGATCAGGAGTTAGAGACCAGCCTGACCAACATGGTGAAACCCTATCTCTATTAAAAATACAAAAATTAGCCAGGCATGGTGATGTGTGCCTGTAATCCCAGCTCCTCGGGAGGCTGAGGCAGAAGAATCGCTTGAACCTGGGAGGTGGACACTGCGGTGAGCCAAGATCATGCCTCTGCACTCTAGCCTGGGTGACAGAGTGAGACTCCGTCTCAAAACAAAACAAAACAAAGAATCATTTCCAGATAGAAAGCCTACTCCCCAAGATCCTCTCAGCCCCAAGCTAGATGTCCCCCATGTGCCCTGTAACATCTCTGCATCCGTGTACCACAGCACCTACCAAACTGTGTTACAGTAATCTGAACTCCTCTACTGTAGGCTCTTGACCAAATGTCATTCATCTTTGTACAGAGAACCTAGACCCTGCCTGGCTGTGGCTGGCCCTTAGGGAATGTTGACTGAATAAACACATTTGTTGGTAAAGTCAAGATGAGACCTGGTGGTTCTTTCCACTGCTGTAGCTGATGGCCTCTCCTGATAACCTAAGCTCTTATTTAGAAAAGAACTGCAAAGAAACAAGTAAAATTTGTTCTCCTGAGTTATGAGTTATGTAGTAACACCCAAGTTACCGCCAACTTTCTGGGAAGGAGAAGGCAGTGGAGGAGTGAACCACAAAAAAAACAAAGGCCTTATTTTTCTCCTCTCATAGACATCTGTTATCTTTACAACAAACGAGGAGGACTCTTCCTGACAATTTAACCTGAGTGATCATAATTTAAATCAACCCACTGAGAACTCATGTTTTATGTTACAGGGACCTACACGCTGGTAAGACCTTGAGGACAAGCAGTCTGCAATGGAAAAATAAAATTATATGAAGGCTATGTCCTCAGCTCCACGACTTTTCTAGGCCTGGTGGAAGGCAGGCTCAGCCAGAGAGGAAGTATTTTTAGACACGGGTGCTTCAGAGTTGTAAAAATAGGCTAAGTGTTTAGCACACTTGTCAAAGCCCCAGAGTACTCTGACCACAGGACCAAGTAAACATGCCAAGCAGAAGCACAGTGGATTTATTTATCTTTGTAAATGTATCAAGACTTGAAGCAGCTTTCTCTGAAGCACAACTTGAGTGGTGAGTCTATGAGACTTACATCAGCTGGCGTGGTGACTGGTCTCCCTTCTATCTCCTTCCTCAACAGTTCCACTGGATGTCCCATGTGCCCAGACATTACAAGGAGGGCCACCGTTTTCATCCTCTCTCCGGAAAATCCCAAAGTTATGCAAACCCTACCACATCTGATTTCTGACTTTCTCCAGATCCCCAGAATAAGTAGACTGAGTCAAAGCTCCCTGAGGCCCACTGTGCTTCAGAGGCTGCCGCGCCTTGACAGCAAGGCCTGCCTTTTACGGTTCTCATGATTTGATCCAGAGAAGAAAAAAGTCATAGGTCAGTTGCATCTCTCAGGGCTGGCATTTTTGGGTTTATGCTTGTTTCTGGTTGTATAATGTCTTGAACTCTGCCATCAGCACAAGTTGTCTTCCCTGACTTCAACAACTAGCAAAAGGTGTTCTGCTGAGGATGCCCCCCCCCGCCCTTTTTTGAGAAGGAGTCTTGCTCTGTTGGCCAGGCTGGTGTGTAGTGGTGTGATCTTGGCTCACTGCATCCTCTGCCTCCCGGGTTCAAGCAATTCTCCCACCACAGCCTCCTGAGTAGCTGGGACTACAGGCATGTGCCACCATGCTTGACTAATTTTTGTATTTGTAGTACAGACTGGGTTTCACTATGTTGGCCGGGCTAGTCTCGAATGCCTGACTTCAAGTGATCTGCTCCCCTCAGCCTCTCAAAGTGATGGGATTACAGGCGTGAGCCACCACGCCTGGCCTGGGTTGTTCTTGAAACAGTTAAATTAATTGGCCAGCCTCCTTTATTAGACTTAAAATTTTACATTTCAAAATTTTGAAATTTTACATTTCAAAAAGTATTTCTAAAAAGCAAAGAAAGTATGCCCCCATTTTTAGACTAGAATTCTGTTACAGTTTTTTAAAAAATTCATTAAGTGTGTAGGTTTCATAATAACCTAGATAACCTCTCCCAGACTTCTCACCTCCTACAAATTCTGAAAAGGTAAAGGGATAACCAGTCATGTCAACAGCATCGTTATATTTAAGAATCCCTGGAAGATGTTGCTATGCTGGACACTTTCTGGGTAGAGGAGAGTTATAAATCCAAATGTCTCTCTAGGAAGACTAATATGACAATGTTTGTCATGATGAGTGGGTTTTTTATTTTAGTTTTTGCTGAAAGGACCAATTAAGAGGCTCCCATGACAATTCAGGTTAACACACCTGGTCTAGGAACTGCAAAGGAGAAGGCAGAGGAAAGAGCCCTCCCTGGACAGAAAAGTTACAGAGCCTTTTCTGGTATGAAGACACTGATTGTGATCCCATCTTCAGAGTACATGTGGCTGGAAGAACAACTGCAGCAACAGGAGGAGCAAGCTCTCTGGAAAAAGCTGGAGGGGTAAAAGGGAGGGAACATAATGAACTAGGTCTTGGCAGGGGAGTTTGAGTCTACGATGGGCAGAAGGATGGCAGCACAGCACCCTGATGGGAGACGACCAGCAGGTGACTAACTGAGTCCAGAGCCAAGGAGACGTCAACCTGGGATGTACTGATTCCAGAGAGCCACAGAGGATCCTCTGCCATGGATGCCCCACTTCTCCCCACAATATAGCACATGCCAGAGGTGCAGGCAGAACTGAATTCAGCCTTGGGGATTTATAGGCAGCAGAACAAAAGAGAAACTCAAGTTCAGGCCCCGGCTCTGCCTGTAACCATTGACCCCAGGAACCATCTCTGCAGGGGTGATTACTGTAACGGTCACATGAAATCAAAGAAATCAAAATTCTTTGAACAGAATAAAGTGTCACATTTTGTAGAGTGGTTTTAGCTCTACAGAAACCAGTAAATAGTACACTAAGATTATCTTTCTCAACAACCCACATAAAGAAGTCTTAACATCTTTAGAATTGCTGGAACTCCCTATACCAAATCTCTTCAGACAGTGAAGACAATGTAAGATAAATCCTCACTAGATCAGGTCTGAGGGTCTATGTGAAAGCAGCTAATATTTATCGGACAGTTACTATCAAATATACTAATGCTATTCTAGGAGCTTGTATATTAGTTCATTTAACTTTCACAACTGTGAGGTGAGTCTCATTATTCCCAGGTAAGTAAAGAGGCAGAGAGGAGTTAAGTGATTCGTCCAAGGTTCCTAAACGCAGGATAGGAAGGCTAGCATCTAAACCCTGGCAGGGACCTCATAGCCTGTACTTTTGAGCTTAAAATACCACTACCAGAAATAATAACATCATGAATATAACAGGGAGAGCCACAGAGAACAGCCACATTATCTTCCTGTGATCCCAGTAGAACTAGCGAGTGAGGTGTGTGTGCCTACCACAGATAAGGAAGAAAGAAGGGAAAGGGAAAGAAAGAAGAAACTCAAGGGGTAAGTGACTAAAGCTCGAGGCAGGACATGGCAGGAAAACGCCAAAACCTGACTGACTGAAGTGCCATTTCTGCTCTACAAAATGTCCAAACATATCCCATAGCATTATTTTCTGTTTGTTGCCTGTCAGCTCTACCTCTTCTACCCTCTAGGAATGACAGTATCTTCAACCTCACCCCAAGTCCAATAACTAATATGCTAATAGAGGGTGGTTCTACATCCCAGTACCTCAACCAAGAGCAGAGAACAGCCCAACAAAGAATTAAGCAACAACTCAGGAAGTGGGGGGAAAACTTCATAAGAAACAGACACATCTCATGCCCTTCAGTAGGAAGGTAACAACTGGGAGTACAAATATTCTTTCCATAAGGAACAGTCAAAAGGAGAGCTTACAGCCAGGTAACTGTGCCGGTCTCCTGTGATCCTGAAACTTCTCCTAGGCGTCTGCACTGCTTTGCAAGCAAACCTCAACAGAGCTGTACTCACAGAAGAAGAGAATAAAGCTAAAAAAAAAAAATGAAACAACTCTGATCACTCTCCTTTTCAGCATCAGAAAATGCAGAGTTGGGGGCAAGGAAAAGAGATGAGAGAACAAATCCAGTGGCTGGGGAGAAGCTTTCAGGTCTATTTGAATCCTTATTGAGCATGGTAGAGTAACACAAAATGCCTGCTACGTAGCAGGCTCTCCCTGCCCTTACTTTGTTTTTAACAGTCAAAGAAGCTCTCTCTAGAAAAAAATATGCACTTTTTGCTTTTTAAAAAGGAGGGGGAAAAAAAAAAGCAAGCTTTGGGAGAGAAGAACCTACCCCCAACCCCCTTTAAGATGCAAACTTTCTCACTTCCTCAAAGAAGTGTAGTGCACTAAAAAGAAGGTTGCACCAGAGAGCATGTAAGTGTCTGAAGTGGGACATCTCAAGTGCCCCATTCCCAGGGAGCCCACCAGCTCCTCACAAGTAATCTAATGAAAGCTATGCATCCTCTCTGGGCTCCTCATATGAAAAAATGCAATATATGAAGCAAAGTTTAGAAAGGATTCATTACTGGAGAAATGCACACAGCTATTAGCTTTCTTCCTTTCTTTTTTCCTCTTATAAAGCAAAAAAACAACTTGTCCCTCACTCAAGGCTCATTTAATCCTATAAGCTTCTTTGCTGGCCTAAGTATCCAGTGAAGATAAATTAGCAATCAAAACCAAGTCAGAAGTGTATAATAACCAAACACATGAAACAAGTTAACTTTAAATATTAACCTGCAGTCTAAGGGATTTTTTTTTTTTTAATTTAAAACTAACAAAAGAAATGACAGGCAAAGTAGATACTCTCGGAAAACACACATGTACAAATGGCCTGTGCTCTGATCAAATGTAATTAAGCACTGAACGTGTCTTACATTGCTTAATTGCTTGAGAAATGCATCAGGCTCCCACAAAATCTATTTATTTTTCCATCCTGCTGAGCACAAACTGGAACATGTGTTTAAAATGACAAATAAAACTATTAACAATTATAAGAACTGCACCTTGACTAACATTAAAACTACGACAGAAAGTTCAAGAAAATTAAGCTAATGAAAATTAGTAATATAACCTCGATACTGGCTTGTGATTGTACTTTTATGGCTTTACTACAGTTTAACAATAAAATGGGGGGTAAGTAAAAAATGCTCTCCTTCCTTTCAGAGGTCCCTGAAAAAACATACCCGCTGCTGCATCAGTGGGTATGTGCATTCAAGATTAAGCAAGATGGAACAGGGAATCATGACCAATATTCTCCATCTAAACATTACAGGCCTACCTCAGCAGCTATGATCAGGACGGAAGTGGATATGACGGGAAAAGGGCAAAAGGACAAGGACAACTGCAATGAAGATGATGATTTTATTTATTTATTTATTTATTTATTTATTTATTTATTTATTTTTGAGACGGAGTCTCGCTCTGTTACCCACGCTGGAGTGCAGTGGTGCGATCTCGGCTCACTGCAACCTCTGCCTCTCAGGTTCAGGTGACTCTTCTGCCTCAGCCTCCCAAGTAGCTGGGACCACAGGCGCATGCCACCATGCCTGGTTTTTCTGTATTTTTAGTAGAGATGGGGTTTCACCATACTGGCCAGGCTGGTCTTGAACTCCTGACCTCAGGTGATCTGCCTGCCTCAGCCGCCCAAAGTGCTGGGATAGCAGGCTTGAGCCACCATGCCTGGCCGAAGATAATTATTACAAAAGCAGCTAACTTTCTGTGAACTCTTATTATGTGCCAGACCACTGTGTAAGTGCTTGACATATGCTAATTCATTCAATTCTCTCCCTATGGGGCCAGTACTAGTATTAGTACTACTTTAGAGATGAGAAAACCGAGACACAGAGGTAAAGTAACTTTCTCATGCTAATACAGTGTGAGGCGGAGCTAGCATGCAGACCATCCAACTTCCTATATTGAACTGCAGCCCATCTGTACTCAAAACACATCAATTAATTCGTCTCTGGCACTCAATAAGCAAAACAGATTTACCCTATGCCAAAAGCTGTTGGTCAAGGAGCATAAAAAATGAAGCAATACTGCCTAGAACTATATGCTATAGGGTAGAGTGCAAAACCAGATCAGCTAAACCACTGGAAAGCATTGCTCACAAATGTTTTACAGGATTGGAGCTGTCAACTAAAGTAACTGAGGCTTTTCCAAACTGTGTTACATAAGGATGCAACTACTGTTTCTCATGGTCGTCCACTTTATAGATTTCTGGTCGTTATAACCTTTCAGAATGACAATTCCATTATGTGTCCAGCCTATGGCATAAATAGCTTTTTTTCCTTTAAGTTTCAAAAGGCACTCCCTGGTCCAACTATTTAAGAGTTTGATTGACAAGCACAAGCCTGTGTTCTCCATTAATGTCCATCATTTCTCCTAACTCCTTTGTCAGGTGAAAGCTCCAACACCATACCCGTAATTTTAGGTGTTGCCCCTCTGCCTTTTAATGCAACACAACATCCTTTTTTGGTCAATGGTGGATGCAGCATTCAAAGAACTAAGCACCCTGATTTTCTACAAAAGTTGAAGTGACGCTTTCTACTTAGTTTCTAATCCTTTCCACTGCTGTCTTCAAGGACACCAGCCACAAATTTCTGGACCCATTTCCCACAATGTTCCTGCAGGCTGCTTAAGGCCCTAATATTTTGTTACTAAGATGTTGTCAAAATGTTTTTAAAAAACACATTGTTCTATTCCTGCTCACAACAAATCTCACTCTCACAGCCTTGGGAGATTTTGGTGGAGCCTGGGGATACAAACACACTCAAACTAAACTTTCGAGTGTAAATGTGTGGAACTTTTAGGTTAAAGGGAGTTACTCCTCCCAGCCCATGTACAACATAGATTATGGGGATACTATAACCTAGCAGTCAGGGGATCCACACAATAAAAATGGCAATGTATGTCCAAAATTATGGTCTCAGAGGAAATGTGAGACTGTAAGAATTCATATAAATAAAACATAACAGGGATATCGATTTTAGAAGAAAATGCAATCAAATAAAAGTGTTGCAAAAAACTTGCCAAGGAGAAGAAAATTGAGATATACAATACCTAATGGTAAAAGGTTTTTTGTTTTTGTTTTTAAAAAGCAAGCACGAAAGCGTGGACTTGGCTGGAAATAAGACATTGAAAAGGTAAACTCTCTCATGACTGTAGCCACTGTAGTACTGTCCCCAAGAAAAACTAGATGACTATAACCGCCTTGCCCAACAAACCAAGTTGGAAAGGACTGAAATGCTAAGAATATAATCAGCTAGGATACGAAAACCATGGTTCTCCAATGTGAGCTGAAATAGAATAATTAAAAAACAAAAAAGTACAAGCATTGCAGTAACCAGGTAATCAATCACTCGCACAACTGAGCCTCAACCACAGCTCAGCCGAACAACGGAAAAGTCCTGAAGATGTACAATGGGTAAGAGACTTGTTCCGGCTGGGCTCAGAGGCTAACGCCTGTGATCCCAGCACTTCAGGAGGCCAGCCGGGCAAATCATCTGAGGTCAGGGCTTCGAGATCAGCCTGACCCACCAGGTGAAACCCTGTCTCTACTAAAAATATAAAATTAGCCGGGCGGGGCGCCTGTAATCCCAGCTACTAGGGAGGCTGAGGCAGGAGAATCGCTTGAACCCGGGAGGCGGAGGTGGCAGTGAGCCGAGATCGCGCCATTGCACTCCAACCTGGGTTACAGAGTGAGACTCCGACTCAAAAAAAAAAAAAAAAGAAAAGAAAAAAAGAAAAAAAAGAAAGAGAGAGAGAGACTTATTCTGCTGCAGAGCCAAAATCGCAAGCTCAGAACTCTGCACAGCCGGCACTGTTTCAAAGGTCAAAACCAGGACCTCAGCAATCTTCCATTAGATGACTTTACCAAGTGTTACAAAAGTCATCACTATTACTAGTCTTTACAACCCAGGAAGCGAAGGAAAGACCGGGGAGAACCGGGAGGCCGTTTAGGAGAGAAAACTACTTTGACAAAGACTGCACAATTACAGAATAAAAATCAAAAATAACTGATAAAATAAAATTAAAACTGATCGATCGCAGTTCACGTCTTTGGCAGCAAACTCCCGTTTGAGCCGAGCAGGAGCCAACGCGTTATGCCTGAACCTTGTGCACATATAATTCTTCTCTCGCACGGCCCGGTTCCAAAATGCATTCACCGCCACTCTCCGCGGAACCTTCAGCGGGCTCTGGGAGCGGCCAGAATTTTCCAAACGAGGAAACTAAGGATCGGCCCAGAACCCTGAATTTTGAGGGGAGTGAGACTTGGGCCCTCACAGGCCCAGAAGCGAGGTATTTCAACTACACCGGGGAGGGGCGGGGTGAAAACTCCCGGGTGTCGGGCTGGCGCAGGCCCCTCGCGGCCGGTCGCGCCAGCGCTTCCACCTCAGGGTGGGCGGCCATGCGCGTGGGCACGCTGCAGAGAGGGCCGCTCACCTGGGCGATGCCGGCGCCCATCAGCCCGCCGCCGATGACCGTCACGTGCTTGACGATTATCTTCTTGGCCGAGGCCGAGGCGGTGGACGAGGAGGACATGGAACGCATGAACTGCCTGGTGACGAAGGCCATGGTGTGGCAGCGGGGGCGACAGCGACGAGACGCGGGCGGAGAAGATGCGCCTGGCGGGTAGCAGCGGAAAGCCAGCCTTTGGGGGTGGGGACCTACGCGGCCCTGCCTCCCGAGCTCCCCTGGCGTCACCGTGACGTCACCAGGCGGCGGGGCGGGGCATTGAGGCCCGCTCCTCCCATTGGACTGGGCCGTAAAGTCCCAGCGCTGAGCGGGTATACGTGCGCGGGCTCGTCATGTCAGCAGCCGCAGGCCCGAGTGAGTCCGGGCTTGAGACCTGCTGAGCAGCGGGACCTGGCGCCTGGCGTTCTGGTGTGGGGCCGAGAACAGACCCTTCTTCTGAAAAGCCACTGGCCCCTTGTTCAATGAAGTGAGTCGTGCTGACTTTGTAAATGCTATCCTTTGATGACGTGTGCATATCTAGGCTCTGAAGAAATATGTGCTGCTTGGCTGTGTTGGTAACGGACCCAAAATGTGCACCCTTGGTTGATGTCACCAAATAATCAACTCGGGATTATTTTAATCCCGTGAACAGTGATTGTTTCCCCTAAAAAGGAAAGAAATTTAGACTGCAAACACCCAAAACAAATGTCTAGTGACCCATGAGTTCCAATGCAAAAATCAGGCTCAGGGAAGGTAAAGGGAGAGTTGACTTTTAGTTTCCCATCTTAACATTGGACGTCTATCAGTGTAGTGAACATGTGGACGGTTTAAGGTCATAGAGCAACCTTTGTGGAATAACCAATACTTTTAGAAAGCATAGGAAAGAAATGTCTTGTCAAATAATGGAAGACTTGATAGCAACTTGGCCAGTCTTCTCACTCAGGTGAATACTTTCTAATTACTGTAACTTAATGATATAGGATTTTTATTAATTTATTTGCTTTATGTTTAAATATTGTTAACAAGAAAAACTTTAAGCAAATTAAGTTTAGCAGAGTTTATCTGAGCGAAGAAACCATGAATCAGATAGTACCCTGAATCAGTAAAGATTCAGAGAGCTCCAGCCGGTAACAGTGGGCAAGCAGCGTTTATAGACAGATTTTTTTTGCAGCCTGTAACGGGCTAAAAGCTCCGCTGCTGTGATTGGCCAAGACTTGGCCACTTGTTAGAAGAACATACTCTCAAGTTACATTGCAGTGTATTTACATATTAAGTATGATTATACTTTGCTAGGTAGGGAGGCAACTTTAGGCCAAGTTTAATTTAATAAGTTTCCTGCTTTGGTTCAGCCTCTCATTTTTAAGAGATTGACCAGAACCTTGTTTTGTCTCAGTATGGAAGTCACAATGTCAAATTAGTTGAGTGATTATAATTTCTTCATGTTGTTATTCTAACTGTAATAACACCATTTGGTGTACAAAGGATGGCTGCATAGAGACATTTAAGACTCTTGAGGGGAAACAACACATCAGGGAGACTGTTATGGCCACGAGGAGGAGAATAGCAATAAACTGAGGTACACACCTTAACAGGAGTGCCCGCAAACTGATCGAAATCAAACACTTCAAAGTTCAGGCAATAAAGATAGTTCAAAGTATTTGAGTCCAGTTGGTCATAATCTAATTTAGGGCATTATGGCAATTAAGGACTGTTAGAAATGCTTGTTTCTCGGTTCCATAAGGAAATAGCACTTGAACATAAATTAAATTTCTTTAGCAAGGCCATTTTTACTTTCTGCAGAAAGGATACACTCACCAGCAGTTTTGCCACGAGAGTACACGAAACAAAGGAGACAGGATCATTTATAACCTGACACGTCCACCTTACTGCTGTGTCCGATTTCCAGTGGCTGGAACGGGACCTCATATTCTGTATTTGTCCCGATTGGCTAGTAACTTACAACTTTTTAAAAGAGGCAAAGGCAGAGGAGAACAAAGGAAGGAGGAATTAACTTGTGGAATGCTGAGAAAGGTAAAAACACTTTCAAATAAGGAGGAACAGGCTATGACCTAATGCTCACTTGGACCAGTATAAGCATGCCAGGGCAAATATTTAGGCTAAATTGTGGGAGCTAAAAACATAAAAGTACATTGATTTCTTTATTACAGCTAACAGATACTTAAGAATGTTAGCACAGGTCTTTGAACAAATTTTGCTTCTGAGAGAGGTTACTGTTTATTTCTAATGAGATGGAGAGGAAAGTCTTTGAAGAGGACCCTCTACTTTACTTTTTACAAGGACCATAGTTCACTGAATGACCTGATTCAGCCTGATGGCCTGAAATAAAGAGGTATCCATTTTTGTCGTTAACCTGGCAACACAAGTTATAATAACCTGGAGACCCACTAAAGAAACATAAAGATTAGAAAAGTTTGAAATAGCCTAGCTTGTCTTTCACTACCCAGGATGCCTGCAAACCCACTATAAGCTGCTCCCATAAATGTATCATGTGTTCCTTTCCCTTGAGAAGTTTCCTTAATATATTCAGCGGCAGTGTCTAGAGAAACAGCAGTATCTGCCACCTTTTAAATTAAGGTTTCTGTAGCAGTAAAACTAGAGGAGAAATAAGTGCAACATTCAGTTTTATTCAGCACCATACAAAAGCCCCCAGCACAAGCAAAGAGGGGATCCAAAGCTGTGTAATGTTCCATGAAGTTTGTTGAACACAAATGTTTTCATCCACTGAAAACATTTAAGTAGCTTCTACCCCCTGAACCCCTGGGAAATCTGACTGCCTGCAAATTCAAGATTTTCCCCAATTTACAGATTAGTTTCAAATTCCATACAACAGGCACTCTGCTAAGGCCAAGAGTAAGTTTCAGCAACTCCATTGGAACCTCTCCTCAGTAGAAACTAACTTATCTTCATCTATTTTTAGGTTGGTGGTAACTTTGGTTGTTGACTGCTTTAACCTCTGATTATGGAAGGTATTATGGGAACTTTCACGGAAAGCTCTTTGGATGTAGGAGCGAGCCAGGCCAAATAGCAAGATCTGAACCAGTGGGGAAACAACAGAGTAAGCAGATATCCACCAACCCAATATAGGCCCTTGGAAGCTTGAAAAGAGGGCCATTTAGTGGTGTTTGAGCAGAGGTCAGTTAAGTTTGTCCACCCGTAAGTTGGCATAGCTCCTGAACAAAGTCCAGTGGTAAACTTACTCTTCTGTGGTCCCTGTATAGCATGTTGTAAGGGTGCAAACCACTAGATCTAGTAAAAAGACTTTCCTAGATTTAAACCAGTGACATCATACGAGCAATTATTCATACCTACGTAGGTAGTCCCCAGCATCTTGAGTATGCAATGCCTGGAAGCACAAGATAACTTTTGCAGGCATCACTCTGATGGTTTTTTTTTTTTTTTTTTTTTTACTTTTATTGACAATTGGCACATAATAATTGTACGTATTTATGGGGATGACTCAATGCATGTATATGTTGAACAATGATCAAATTGGGGTAATTATTAAATAATATACCTATCACTTTAAACATTTATCATTTCTTTTTGGGGATAACATTCAAAATCATCTCTTCTAGCTATCTTGAAATATACAATACATTATTGTTAGCCGTAGTCATTCTACTGTGTAGTGGAATAGCAGCTTTTATTCTTCCTAACTGTAACTTTGTACCCATTGACCAATCCCCTCTATCCAGATGTTCTATATTTGGTGACAGTTCAGTTATTAACTGGAAAGATCAAGATACTATTTTCAGCAAGTGTAGGAAGGCAAGTAGCAGTGATGTGTAGCATATCAAGGATGACTTTCCTCTCTTTCCTTGGGGTTGCAGGGTGACTGTCTTTAGGAACACAAAGAGGCATTAGTGTTAATGAAATTGTTTCCAGATTTTTGGGCATTAGCTCATAAATCCAACAGTTACTTTGGTTTCTTAGAGACCATAAGACTTTGCCAAAGTCATCCACAGAGTGTGGTCCCAAGTTGACAAGGAAATTCAGTTATTTCTGTTGCATACAACATTTTGAGATAACAACTGGAATTATGATTAATAGCCTTATACCAGGACTATTAGATTTCTATTAATTTCTTACAAGTTCTGAAATACATAGTAATAACATATCCATACATATATAATTCAAAAAAGGTCTAGCATTATTTAAGGTTTTCCTAAAGAAAGGGAAGGAATTCGTATTGCAGGAAATAGAGAAAAAAGGAAAAAAAAGATAAGCCTTTCATGATAGCAAAGAACTCTTGATCTGCAATATTAGGAAAGCTGTCTACATATAGGATGCCATGTGCTTCTAGGGAAAAACTTCCCCAGTCAGCTTTATTTCAAGGTCTCCAACAGGTATACAGTTCCAGAAGTCTACAGGAGCTCTTTTGTGTTGAGAAATGCAGATCCAAGATTCAAGGCCTTGGAGTTTGCTGCAGAGAAGAACTTGGTATGGTCCGTTTCAACTGAGTTCAAGTACTGTCTTTCTCTGGGGTTATTTCCAAAAGACTCCCACCTCCAGATTCTATATTATGAAACAGTTGGTTGTCATCCGTTGGTGAGTCACGAAGGACTTCTTTCACTTAGTAAAAATATCCTTTTCAGAATGCATTCAAGCCTTGCACTATTAAGTCATGTCAGGGTTTGTAAGAGTGGAAGATACATGAGACTTTATTATTAGAAGCATAAGCCTTCCAGTAACTATTTTATGAGGGGTCAATTTATGTTTTCCAGTGGGAATGGATCTTATTGCCATCAATCAGTAATACCTTTGACCAAGGGAATCCAATCAATTCAGTTAGCTTTTCCTATGCTATTGTGTTTATAATACCTGTTTAACTGTTTTACAACTTGTCTAGTGAATTGCATACCTCTGTTGCTGGAAATTTCTCCAGCAATGCCCCGTAAGGGAAACACATTTTCCAATAACCTTTTAGCTATTGTTATATCATTGGCCTCCCTGCATTGGAAATCTTCTGTACAACCAGAAAACATGCATTTAAAGTGGAAATTGAATGAAAGCCATTTGTAAGTGTTCAGGAAATGTATCACCTAAAGTTTTTATTGTCTTACCACAATTATGGGTTTGACAAACCAAACATTGGTTATAAACTATTTTAGCAATTTGGTAAGTCACCCCACCAATCTTTTTTCATAATTTGAATCATTTTATCTCCTCCATAATAATCATGGAGCACAGAGCTTTTAATATTGGAAGATTTAAGACTCCAGGAGAACCAGGCAGCCATCCAGGTTCTTCATGTGTCCAGGCCTAACACTGGGTTTACATTTTCCTAAGTACCAACTTTGTTTCTCCAATTCAGGTGCTTATAGCACTGTTTATTGAATAGGTTTTATCAAATGTAATTTGACTTGGATCAATATTATAGAGTTCATTCAAGTTGTATATCTTAATAATTTCAGTACTGACTTAATTAGCGTGAAATTCTGCCCAAGTCATTTCCTTTGTATTATCTTTTATTCTGTGTGACATTAGGTTAGCAGTTTTATGAATCAGTCAATTTCTTCATTAGAGTCCTGGGAATTCTTACCCAATCCAATGGTATGATTTTAAAGTTATGAGAAACCTGCATTCTCAGAGTTCTTTCTATAAATCTCCTTGAAGATGAACATTTTAGGCTTATGGTTTCTCAGGAAAGTATCAGAGTAAACAATTAACTATCTGTGAAGACTTAAAATGGCCACGACTTTAAAGATCTGGTAAGGGTTTATTACAATAATGACACAATTGACAAGGAAACTCAGTTACTTCTGTTGTATTCAACATTTTAAGACAATAACTAGAATTATGACTGATAGCTTTATAGCAGGACTATTAGATTTCTATGAATTTTACTCAATTTCTGAAATACATATTAATAGCACATTCATATAAATATAGTTCAAAAAATTTAGTATTTATTATTTTATAATCCTTCCCATATAATTTAACATATCAGATCAGACCAATTAGTTTAATATGTCTCTTTCTATAATGAGAGATGTCCTTTTGAGATATTCTGAAGGCCCATATGGAAAATCTCAAAGTTAATTCAATTTCAAGAAAAGACTTAATTTAGAATTTTACTTTGGAAAGTTTAGTAAAAATATCAAAGGTTTAAAACATTTGATCAAAAAAGGATCACAGGTCACTGTGAACAATAGTCATTCATTTAATCAAAGTGATAATTTAAAGACTTCAAAGGCAAATACAGAAAGTTACATAGTTGTAACTTACATTTTTTAATAAAGGGGACTCAGTTTTCATAAGTGATCAAAAACCTAATTAAGGCAACATAATGCACAGGAAATTATCTTGGTAAAATACAGAATCTTTGCTTCCTAGGCAAATTATATAAAAAGTAAAGAAAAACTTTTCATAATTTCCTATCAAGAGCAGGCCAACAGTTCAAGAAAACCTTATTGTTTTAACAGAGAGGACTACATTCTAGTTTTGCTTCAGTATACTTTTGATATTGATGCTCAACTTTTGGAGAAACTCATAAATAATTTTCTTCTAATATTAGCCAGCTTAATCACACATGAAATTCCATTCATAAGATTCATCTTCCAGAAAACTTCTACAACTTCCTTATCTGTTCAGTTTTTTTCCTATGCTTTTCCTTTTCACATTTGAAACAACCAGTCATTCTATTTGAAGACAAAAGTTACTCATTTTTTCCCTTAATGAAAAAATTCTCATACCTTATAACTTTTTCTTACCCAACGTACATCTTAACTTCCTGATATACTTGCATATAGAGTTTTTCTCTATTTCTAATAATTCTATATATTAAATAAAATATATTAATTACTTTTTTTTTTGAGATGGAGTCTCGCTCTGTCACCCAGGCTTAAGTGCAGTGGCACAATCGTGGCTCATTGCAACCTCTGCCTCCCAGGTTCAAGTGATTCTCCTGCCTCAGGCTCCTGAGTAGCTGGGACTATAGGTGCATGCCACCATGCCCAGCTGATTTTTGTATTTTTAGTAGAGATGGGGGTTTCACCATATTGACTAGGCTGGTCTCGAACTCCTGACCTTGTGATCCTCCTGCCTCGGCCTCCCAAAGTTCTGGGATTACAGGCATGAGCCACTGTGCCTGGCCAATTAGAATTCTTAATCCTTAGTGACCTTAATTGCCACTGAACACTACAAAGCAAGCAATTGTGAACTGTCACATCACCTATGGAACTGCCACATCACTCATCTGTACCTTGGCAAATTTATCAATCATTACCTCTAGAAGCATATGCTTTCTTATAGTACAATTTGTCAGTGTTGCCCAGAACATGTTTGTAACGTTACAAATATCTTTAGTGTATCAGTAATAAGAAACTGTAGAGGAGACAAAATTTCAACTCTAGCCTCTTAGTTTTTCTTTTTTCATGGCTAGGCCTGAGAATTAAATTGTGATTTGTACAGATTTCCCTCAACTTCAGTTTTCCATCTTGATAAGAATGTTAAGACCTTCTAGTATAGGAAGGACTCTTTTACATGGAAACTTTATCTTGTATCTATTTAACTCACTTATTTTTCACAATTATGCATAGATTGCTTTATAAAGATGAGATAGTAAGCGGCTAGTCATCATATCATCTAAGTTATTTCTCTTGCTGACATATTTTGTAATATAGAGGTAGCATAGGTTTATTTTACCAGTGAACCTAGGTAGGAAAAGTTATGTGCTGGTATTATATTTAGTGCTGAAAATTCTGAAGACATGACTGTTTTAATGGAATTAATAATAATCTTATTTATCAAGCTCACCCAAGTGAGCATTTGAGTTAGTTCTTAATTTTCTGAGCGAATACTTCATTTATATTAGTGCTTATTTTTGAAAGAGCCAAATAAATAGAGCTCGTTTTCAATTTAGTTTGGCAGTATCATAAGGAGATACAAAAATATCACACATATGTGTCATACATACAGATCTGTCCATAAACATATAAACAGACACAGATCTTAAATAGCTTTTGTTTAAAATTTTTAGCCATTTGCCAAGCACAATAAGATAAAACTCAATAATTTATTTAAAAATATCTGAAACAAAATTGTTTTCCTGGCCAATAGCATAAGATTTCCTGCCCCCGTGGGTAAAGTTTTTAAATAATATTTGTGAAAAAGATATCTAACATTTTTTTCATTTGTTTTCTGTAAGGAACCTGATAAAGAGGCAATCTTTGCTTTATTTAATACTTTAGATGCCTGTATATACCAATTTAAAAATGTATCCCATTGCTTTATGGCATTTTGGATTCTTTTTTTTTTTTATGCTCCTGCAAATGAACAATTTTATATATGTTAAAATTTCCCCATTGTAACAACTATAATTCTAAGTTGTTCTAGTAAGGGACATTTTTTCAAAAACACACAGATTCTAGGCCCAGCCCATAATTTTTGTGTATAAAGTTAGCTGGTGTACCAAAAAGTGAAGTCCCAGATTCTTGGAAGTCCAGAGTTTTGTTTTTGTTTTTTTGAGAGGGAATTTCACACTCACCCAGGCTGGAGTGCAGTGGCACATTCTAGGCTCACTGCAACCCCTGCCTTCTGGGTTCAAGTGATTCTCCTGCCTCAGCCTCCCAAGTAGCTGAGATTACAGGCACCTGCCAACACGCCTGGATAATTTTTATATTTTTAGTAGAGGTATGGTTTCGCCATATTGGCCATGCTGGTCTCGAACTCCTAACCTCAGGTGATCCACATGCCTCAGCCTCCCAAAGTGCTGGGATTATAGGCATGAGTGCCTGGCTGGAATCCCAGACGTTTTTTAAATTTGGAGAAACCCATTTTCAAAAGATACTGACCTCCAGCCCAGTCCAGTAAAATTGCTCAAATAAAGTCAGAAATGTCAAAACAAAAATTCATAGAGCTTGAATTTAAGAGAGAACCCTGCCATGATCCCAGTTGCTGTGAGAGATGAGTGGGCAAATGATCCCTGGTGAGCACCTTCACTTGGCCATACGGTACTCCTTTGTGTCCCTGGAGGTCTGCTTTGGGTCCCACTTCTGACACCAATCTACTAGAATAAATGCTTTAGACAAATTAAATTTAGTAGAGTTTATTTGAGCAAAGAAACAGTTCATGAATTGGGTAGCACCTTGAACCAGTAGCAGTTCAGAGAGCTTCACCCAGCAACAGTGGATAGGCAGTATTTATAGACAGAAAAAGAAAGTGACATATAGAAATAGCCTGATTCAGCCGGGCGCGGTGGCTCACGCCTGTAATCCCAGCACTTTGGGAGGCCGAGGCGGGCGGATCACAAGGTCAGGAGATCGAGACCACGGTGAAACCCCGTCTCTACTAAAAATACAAAAAATTAGCCGGGCGCGGTTGTGGGCGCCTGTAGTCCCAGCTACTCGGGAGGCTGAGGCGGGAGAATGGCGTGAACCCAGGAGGCGGAGCTTGCAGTGAGCCGAGATCGCGCCACTGCACTCCAGCCTGGGCGACAGAGCGAGACTCCGTCTCAAAAAAAAAAAAAAAAAAAAAAAAAGGATGAGTTTGTGTCCTTTGTAGGGACATGGATGCAGCTAGAAACCATCATTCTCAGCAAAATATCGCAAGAACAGAAAACCAAACACCGCATGTTCTCACTCATAGGTGGGAACTGAACAGTGAGATCACTTGGACTCTGGAAGGGGAACATCACACACCGGGGCCTATTATGAGGTGGGGGAACGGGGGACGGATGGCATTGGGAGTTATACCTGATGTAAATGACGAGTTGATGGGTGCTGACGAGTTGATGGGTGCAGCACACCAACATGGCACAAGTATACATATGTAACAAACCTGCACGTTGTGCACATGTGCCCTAGAACTTAAAGTATAATAATAATAAAAAAATAATGAAGCCATGCATCTCTCCAATTTGCCAGCAATGTCTGAAATTTCCGTGCTTAACCTAATGGGTTAATTGGATCACTCTGCCATCATTGCTTCCATTCAAAGGAGTATTTTGCACAGCATAAAAACAAATTAATTTGTATCCAAATAATTTGACATAAATTGTAGGCCTCTCAAACTCAATTTCCTTCTGGATAAAACAGGCCTAGATTCAGTATCCACATTTGTTGCAAGAATAAAATAAAAATATGTTTATATAAAAAAAAAGAAATGGTTGGACAAACAGCGTTCCAGCTGTTTTCCGCTAAGAGTCTAACACCACTTACGATCTTCTAAAGTGGGAGGGCTACCACTGCCCCTCCCCCTGCCTAGTGTTGTTCAGATGACAGTTACAATAGAATCATTCTTCTTTTGCCAGAAGTGCAAATTGTTTCCCAAATGTGGCCTTGGGCTTTCAGGAGCCCAGTAGTGACTTCTGTGGTCCCTGATTTGCACCCTCACCCTGTTATTGGGGTTGTGCTTCATTTCTCTCTGTGGAAAGAGTGAAGTATTGCGAAGTATGACCCTCGTCACCAAACCAACTCAGAGACAGCAAGTGCTCTGGCAAAGGAAAGGGCTGGCACAGAGAACAGAGTAAGTAATAACTGCTTTTATTTGTCCTATAAATGGATAATTATAGTACTTAAAAAATAAACATCAAAGAAGCATTATCTAACAACATACATGATGGTGGGCTGTGAGTGCAGCAGAAGTAGTGTGTAAAGTAGGTCTTCTCCAACAGAACAGTGGTGGGCAAAAAATATCAATGGTTTTCCAGTCTTCAAGCTTTATGAAGCAGGCAGGCAGAGAGAGCTGAGCTGACACAGTACTTACACTGTCAGGTGATAGACACATCGACCCAAGCACAGGATTTTTTTTGGTTGGTTTGTTTGTTTTTGAGACGGAGTCTTGCTCTGTCGCCCAAGCTGGAGTGCAGTGGCGCAATCTCAGCTCACTGCAAGCTCTGCCTCCTGGGTTCACGCTATTCTCCTGCCTCAGCCGCCCGAGTAGCTGGGACTACAGGTGCCCACCACCATGCCCGGCTAATTTTTTGTATTTTTAGTAGACACGGGATTTCACCGTGTTGGCCAGGATGGTCTTGATGTCTTAACCTCGTGATCCACCAGCCTCGGCCTCCCAAAGTGCTGGGATTACAGGCATGAGCCACCGTGCCCAGCCCCGAGCACAGGATTTTTTAACAGCCAGGAAGGAGCATTTGGGGTTGGGATTCATTGAGTAAGTTGGGATTTTCCTTCTATTTGTGGGAAAATAATAATTTCTGGCTTACTGGGTCAAAAGTGAAAAATTAATGCTGCCTCTTCTCTTTTATTGAGCAATTTAAAAATTTCATATGGCAGAAAGCCAGAGGCTGTGGCTGCTCAGGGTGGCATGAGAGCAGAGTCTAGAAAGTTCAATCAAAAGCTTACCTACTGCAAAATTAAAAATGGGTGACATTACCACTCTCATCTGCAGAGTTTTCAAGGAAATAATCATATGATTTGCGTAATTAAGACATAATTAGTTCAGAAGGGAATGATCATAATCATGTGTTTGTATGGAAACTGAAACATGCTCTCAGGATGACTTATAAGACACATAAAGTAAAATCTCTAATAATACTGGATAATTTATCAAATAATTCTGTGCTCTTGAGCTTTTAGAAAAAAATTTATCCTGGCAGACTTTAAATATCTTGGTTTTTCTCATCATGCTAGCAGTTGTTGTAATACCAGCTACTTTCTACCTCCATTTTCTCCTCCACTTAGAAAACCTTTATTCCACTTACAGAGCATTATGGCCTTCCCAAATAACGAGTTGAAATTAAAGTCTATGGAGTGTGAAGCATAGGATTCCTGGGATCAATGTAGTCAAAACACATGCAAAACAAACATTTGTATAAAATGCTGCCTTTGGAAAAAAGAAGGTGATGTGTAGTACAGCTTATGCAATCTTGATTCAGGGTTTTAGGCATATTCTGCAATCTGGGTGAGAGTTTATTTGGACTCTTTTGCTAAGGAGATGAAATGTTCATTCCACCTGAAACACAGATTTTCCACACAGTGGGTAATAATAGCCTATTTTACCATAGGTGTTAGTGGCTCTGTGGATTCACTGAGTATAGGTCAGGATTCTTTTTCTATTCTATGGGAAGGGAAAGATTTCTGAATTTTGAGAATGAACTATTTTTCTAACCTCAGCCCACAGTCTCCAGAATGCTTGCATGAGATCATAAGACTCACTAAGTGGGACAATGAGAACTGTGCAGTACACATTCACTACTACCCAAGGGGGAAACCACCTACAGAATGTGTGCTTTCACATAAATTACACCTTCTGGTTTGTTTTCTTAGGAGTTCCAGGTATAAAGTTTTATACAATGAAAACTAACCATTCACTAGCTTTAAAAACAATGATAATGATGGCCATCCCTTTGAGCAATTTTTATATGCCATTCAGTTAGGTTAAGTGGTTTTGCATGTAAAAAATATCAGCATTTATTGAGCCCATTATTATTTTTATACCATTCTGGGTACTTCATGTGAATTCATTCATTAAATTCTCACAATAAGGCTATGTGGTAGGTACTAAGGGTACCCATCTTTTACAGGTAAGAACATTGAGACCCAGAAAGGTTCAGAAACTTAGCCAAGGCTACATGGCTAATGAATGACACTGGCAGAGTTCAAATTCAGGACTGTTTTCAGGGGTTGTGTTCTTGACTACATGCTGTTTTGCCTTTTCATAACAACCCTCAGGCTTTCGTGCTATCCTCATCTAAAATGAAGAAATAGGTTTGGAGCATTTCAGCCATTTATTAAATGTAGCTCCCCTAATACTTGACCAGGCTCAGATTTTATCCCGCTCTGACCTCAAGGCTCTCATGCTTTTCACAATTCCATACTCGTTAGACAGTACCCCTGCTTGTAGAGGGGAAAAAATGAGGGAGATGTTCTCCAGTAAACATTATCTATGTTTAGATTTGGAGCTTTTTCTGTTATACTAATATTGTCATAAAAATTAGACCGATTAATATATTTGGACATTCTTACTAATAAACCCCAGAGCTGCAAGTTTCCCACAGTGATTCCCAGTGGTTCTACCTGAAGACTAAGAGTCATGTGTTTATACCATCTGATTTCCAGCATGCAGACTCTTGTTTCTCAAACACAAACGTCCATTTTTAATTGTTTATTGCTCACCTCTCCTTGATACTTCAAATACATATCAGATACTTCAAATGTAACTTACCAAATTTGAGCCTGTTATTTCCTACCCTCTACCTCACTCAAATAGCTTCCACCTCTTCTTGCATTTGATGTCTCAGTTCATTATGACTCGCCCCCCTCTCCCATCCAAGGGGCCTTGTGATGTGCTGTGTATCAGCAGTTTGTTACTTTTTATTACTGAATAGTATTCCATTGCATGGCTTTACCAGGTTTTGTCTATACATTTAGCAATTGATAGACATTGAGGTTGGTTCCAGTTTAGAGTTATGAATAATGCTGCTATGAACATTCACAAGCAAGTCAATGGAGTCTTGCTATGTTGGCCAGGCTGGTCTCCAACTCCTCTCAAGCAATCCTCTCACCTCAACTTTCTAAGTAGCTGGAATTACAGACATGCACCACTGCGCCCAGCTTGGACATATATTTTCATTTCTCTTGGGTAGATAGTTTTATCTTTAACTTTTTGAGAAACCACAAAACTGTTTCCAAAATGACTACACAAATTTTATAACCACCAGCAATATATGAGTTCCTTTTTCTCCACATCTTCACCAACACTTGTTATTTTCTATAGCTTACTTTTGATAGCCATCCTAGTGTGTGTGAAAATGTACACTTAATGCTCTTCCCTAATTACTAATGATGTTGAGCATTTTTATGTGCTTATTAGCCATTCGTGTATCTTCTTTATTAAAATATTTCTTCTGGGGCCACCACTGCCCCTCTTGCACTTTTGCCAGAAGTGCAAATCATTTCCCAAATGTGGCCTTGGGCTTTCAGAAGCCCAGTAGTGACTTCTGTGGTCCCTGACTTGCACCCTCACCATATTATTGGAGTCATACTTCATTTCTCTCTGTTGAAAGAGTGAAGTATTGGGAAGTATGACCCTGGTCAATGAGTCAACTCAGAGACTTATTTTCAGTATGTACTCATGAATTCTTACTCTTTACAAAGGCATATAATTCATTACTGTATTTAATTATTTTGATTTTCCAGTTGAACCACATTTGGCCAGTGGGAATCTCTCCAAGATGGTTCCTTGTGACATTTCCCCACTATCTTCTCACTTCCTGATTTTTGGACATAAAAAGGCTCGTCTTGTACGTCTTCTGCCCTAGCTCCAGAAACAGCCATTTCATTTAGAAACTCTGGTTCCTCTGAGTGGAAATGGTATTAGAAACCAAGGTCTGGGCACAACTGTACTTTAAAGAGAGTAACCTGGCAGCTGAGTGAAGTATGCATTAGTTCTCTATTACCCTGTGTATTAGTCTGTTCTCATGCTGCTGTGAAGAAATACCTGAGACAGGGTAATTTATAAAGAAAAGAGGTTTAATTGATCCACAATTCCAGATGGCTGGGGAGGCCTCAGGAAACTTACAATCATGGCAGAAGGTGAAGGGGAAGCAAGGCACTTTCCTCACAAGGCAGCAGGAAAGAGAAATGCCAAGAAAAAGGGGAAAAGCCCCTTATAAAACCGTCAGATCTTGTGAGAACTCAATGTCATGAAACAGCATGGAGTAACTGCCCCCATGATTCAGTTACCTCCCACTGGGTCCCTCCCATGACATGTGGGGATTATGGGAACTACAATTCAAGATGAGATTTGGGTTCGGACACAGCCAAACCATATCACTATGTGACAAATTACCACAGCTTTGTGGTCAAAAAAAGAAAAAAAAAAAGTCTCACACTTTGTTTCGATCAAAGAATCAGGGGTAACTTAGCTGGGTGGATGTAGCTAATGGTTCTTCATGAAACTATAGTCAAAATGTTGTCTAAGTCTGCAGTCATCTAAAGGCTCAACAGGAACAGAAATGTCTGTTTTTGAGATAACTTACTCGCATATAGTACATGACTGTTGACAGGATGTACCATATTCTTACTGGCTGTTAGCAGGAGGCCTTGGTGCCTTGCCACATGAGCATCTCCACAGGGCTGCTGTGTGTCCTCACATGATAGCACCTGGCTTCCCCTGGAGCAAGTGACCCAAAAGAGAGCAAGGCAGAAACCACAATGTTTTTTTATGACCTAGCTTCGAAAGCTGCACATCTTTTGCACAATAGCCTAGTGATTACACAAGTCGGTGTTATTCAATGTGGGAGGGAACCATATAAAGAATCATCAGGGGCCATCTTGGACTCTGGCTACCACACAAGCCCAAGATGGTAAAGAGACTTTTCTATGTAATTTTTATGTTATTTTCTATGCTGTGTTTTACTTTTCACATGTAGGTGTATCACCCATCAGGAATTGTTTTTAAGATATGGTGTGAGATAGGGAGTCAGGGTTCATTTATTCCTTTACTGATAGGCAGTTGATATGGCACCATTTATTGAAATTTCCACTCTTTCCCCCACCATACCGCAGGGGCATCTTTGTCACAAATCATGTGCTCTTATATGTATAGGTTTATTGGTCTATTTGTCTTTGTGCCAGTGCTATGCTGCCTTGCTTATTGTAGCTTTATAAGGAGTCTTGACATCTGCTACCATGATTGTTTTGGCTATTCTTGGCCCTTTGCTTTTATAAATAAATTTTATTTAGCGTTGGCCACTTTTTGCAATTATTTCTGCTCAGGCCTAACACTGGTAAGACTCCGATTTAATTGGCCTGGGGTGAAACCTAGGCATCAGGATTTTTATCAAACACTCCAAGTGATTCTAAAATACTGCCAGAGTTGAGAACCATGGATCTAGATGAACTCTAGTCTGTGGCAGCAGGGAAAATTAAGGCCCAAGAAAGTGGAGTGCTTGCCAAAGGTTACACAGAGAGGCAGTTGCAGAACCAGGGCTCCAGTTCAGGTGCCTTGTTTTCCAGTGCAGTCCTCTTTCCAACATCTATATATACTCCTGGACATGCCACTGTAGATAAGTAGCAGAAAGGCAGAGAGGAGAGAGGTACCCAGAGACTTTTTAACTCCTTGCATCTGGGAGCTTCAGAGGAAATGGCAATTGAGGGACAAGGGGGATATTAGATGGTTAGTTTACAGACACATCCAAGATGCTCAGCAGGGAGGGCATAACAATGGAATAGTAAAGCTACACCGAGACCTGAGAGATCATCTTTCTAAATATTTGATAGATGAAGAAACAGGCCAAAGAGATCACATAACTAGTTACAAGCAGGGGCAGGACTTGGGTCTGAAAGTGTGCCACACTCCTGGTTCAGTCCTCATTGTCCCACCATTGTCACAGACTGACAGGTTCTTCTTGCCTGCTGCTCAGAAAAACCAATGCACTGAGAACAGCAGGTATTGCAGCAAAGAAAGAGTTTAATTATTGTGGGGCCAGACAAATGAGGAGAATGAGAGAAATTTCTCAAATCTGTCTCTCCAAGAATTCAGAGGGTAAAGTTTTTAAGGGTAAACTGGTAGTCAGGTGGTGGGGGAACTGAAACAATTGATTGGCTGAAGATGAAATCACAGGGGTGTCTAAATTGCCTTCACACAGCTAAGTCTTTTCCCAGGGAAGGGGGAAAGGGTGTTCTCAGAACCAAGTGGCATCTCTTTGTTGAAATGCTAAATCTGAAAAATATCTCAAAGACCAGTTCTTCAGGTTTCACAATAGTTATTTTATCTATAGGAGTAGTTGGGGAAGTTACAAATCTTATTACCTCTTATGTGACTTTGGAGCAGAAAGCAATGTATAGAAAAGCAAACTAAGCAGTGGTAGGTTATTGTTTAACCATGCTTATTCTTTAGCAAGGTTCAAGCCCCAACCATAATTCTAATCTTGTGTTATGAATGCAGCATCAGTCTCCAGCAAGAGGAGGGTCAGTTTTCCTTCCTTCAAAGTTTAACTGTAAACTAAATTCCTTTCATATTATCTTGGCCTCCATGCAAAATAAACAACAACAAAAAGAAAGAAAAAAGAAAGAGAGAGAAGAAGAGAAGAAAGAGAAGAGAAGAGAAGAGCCTGTGAGGTTAAAAGCAAGATAGAGTCAGTCATGTTAGGTTTCTCTCATTACTTACAATTCTGCAAAGGTAGTTTCACTATGTTCAGCGTTATACTCGGGTGCATTTAGGCAAAATTGTTCATCTTGAATATTTTAACAGTGTTGGCATATGCTAACCATTCAACATATTTTTTGAATGAATAAGTGAATAACTTGAAATTTATGGATATTTAAAAACAATACCATTTCATGCAGTAACTCCCACAGGCATGAGCCACCGCACCCAGCCTAGACTAAAGACGTATTCAATTAAACATTCTTAATATGCTTTAGTAAGAGCTACTGAGGCTTTCATTTTACAGATGAATATTAAAGTATCATGAACCAAATAGGCTCAGTGCTGTAAGAAATAACTCAATAGTCCTGGCATGGTGGCTCATGCCTGTAATCCTAGCACATTGGGAGGCCAAGGTGGGAGGATTGTTTGAGCCCATGAGTTCAAGACCAGCCTGGGCAATGTGGTGAGACCCCATCTAAAAAAAATACAAAAATTAGCTGGGCACAGTGGTGCATGCCTCTGGTCCTAGGTCCTCAAGAGACCGAGGTGGGAGGCTCACTTGAGCCTGGGATGTCCAGGCTGCTGTGAGCCATGATTATGCCACTGCACCCAGCCTAGATGACAGAGTGAGACCCTGTCTCAAAAAAAAGAAAGAAAAAAGAAATAACACAATTGCTTCCAGACGAGCAATCGCAATTTGGTAGGACACTGTTCCTTTATTTCTCAAGGAATAGATGTTCGTTATAGAAAATTTGAGAAATATAGAAAAGAATTAAGAGTAAAACAAAAATCAAACACATAAATTGTAAGTCAGATCATGTCCCTTCTCTGCTAAAAACTCTTTTTTTTCTTTTCTTTCCATTTCTCTTCTCTTTTGCTATCAAATATATCACTGCAATGAATAACTTATCCCAAACTATTTTTCATCTGATTATCTCCCATAATGAATATCTTAAGAGTAGAATTTATTGGGTTAAATGACATAAATGCCTAATTTTTAAAATTTTGGGTTGATTTTAAGTTACAGAAAAATTGCAAAAGTGGTCCAAAGATCTCATATTTCCTTCACCCAACCTCTACTAATTTTGACATCTTACATAATCATGGTTCGTTTGTCAAAACTAAGAAATTAACATTGGTATAATACTATTAACTAAACTACAGACTTTATTTGAGTTCCCCAGTTTTTCCACTAAAGTCAGTATTCTGTTCAATCTAGGATGCCACTCTGCGTTTAGGAATAATTAGAATCTTGGTACATATTCTTAAATTTTCTCCAGATATGCGGTTCCAGTCTGTATTGCCAACAGCAATGTATGACTGCTTCTCCCTTATCAATACTTTGTGTTTTCCTTTTTCAAAAATATCTTTAAAATTCAATGGTTAAAAATGGTATCTCACTGTAATAGTTCCATTTCGATGAATTTGATTTGTATTATTGGCTGTTTATATTTTTAAAAATTTTTGGCCAGGCATGGTGGCTGATGCCTGTAATCCCAGCACTTTGGAGGCTGAGGCAGGTGGATCACCTGTGGCCAGGAGTTCGAGACCAGCCTGGCCAACAGGGTGAAATGTTGTCTCTACTAAAAATATAAAAATTAGCTGGGGATGGTGGCACACACCTGTAATCCCAGTTACTCGGGAGGCTGAGGCACAAGAATCGCTTGAACCCAGAAAGTGGAGATTGCAGTGAATTGAGTTCGAGCCACTGCACTCCAGCCTGGGTGACAGAGCGAGACTGTCTCAAAAAAAAAAAAAAAAAAAAAAAAAAGTATCTCAAAATTTAACTCAAGATGGATTAAAGACTTAAATGTAAAACCCAAAACTATAAAAACTCTAGAAGACAACCTAGGCAATACCATTCAGGACGTAGGCACTGGCAAAGATTTCATGACGAAGATACTGAAAGCAATGGCAACAAAAGCAAAAATTGACAAATGAGATCTAATTAAACTAAAGAGCTTCTGCACAGCAAAAGAGACTGTCAACAGAGTGAACAGACAACCCACAGAATGGGGGAAAAATTTTGCAAACTATACATCCAGCACAGGTCTGATATCAAAAGTCTATAAGGAACTTAAACAAATGTACAAGAAAAAACAACCTCATTAAAAAGTGGGCAAAGGATATGAACAGACACTTCTCAAAAGAAGACATACATGTGGCCAACAAGCATATAAAAAAAGCTCAATATCACTGATCATTAGAGAAATGCAAATCAAAACTACACTGAGAAACCATTTCACACCAGTAAGATTGGCTGTTACGAAAATAAAAAAATAACAGATGCTGGTGAGGTTGTGGAAAAAAAGGAATGCTTATACACTGTTGATGGGAGTCTAAATTAGTTTAACCATTGTGGAAGACAGTGTGGTGATTCCTCAGAGACTTAAAGACAGAAATATTTTTGAGCCAGCAATCTATTACTGGGTATATACCCAAAGGAATATAAATCATTATATCATGAAGACACATGCACACATGTTCATTGCAGCACTCTTCACAATAGCAAAAACATGGAATCAATCTAAATAACCATCAATGATAGACTGGGTATAGAAAATGTGGTACATATACAGCATGGAATACTATGCAGTAATAAAAAAGAACAAGATCATATCCTTCACAGGGATGTTGTTGGAGCTGGAGGCCATTATCCTTAGCAAACTAATGCAGGAACAGAAAACCAAATCCCTCATGCTCTCACTTATAAGTGGGAGCTAAATGATAAGAACACATGGACACATAAAGGGGAACAACACACACTGGGGCCTATCTCAGGGTGGAGGATGGGAGGAGGGAGAGGATCAGGAAAAATTACTAATGGGTACTAGGGTTAATACGTGGGTAATGAAATAATCTGTACAACAAACCCCCATATAAGCGGCTATGTTTTCTGGGGTATATACCCTGGGGTTCGTGGTCATGCACCAGGAAAATGTAAGACATGGACACACAAGAGGAGTTTAGGAGTGGAGGTTTAATAGGCAGAAGAGAAGAGAGAGAGAAACAGCTTTCTATATAGAGAGAGTGGGGTCCCTGAGTGGAAAAGACCCGCAGGCGGCACTGAATTTTATAGTCAGGTTTGAGGAGGCAGCGTCTGATTTACAAAGGGTTCACAGATTGGTTCGATCAGGTATGACATTTACATAGCAGATGGGGAAAGGCCAGTTGTCCCACCCTAATCTTATTATGCAAATGGGCTTTCCAGTTGATCTGAGCCATCTTGTCTGCTTCTTACTGTACACATGGCTGGCAGAGAAGGGAAGATGAAGCCGCCATCTTGAACACGTCTAGCCCCTAGTTCCTGTCAGCATTCACCTGTGCAAGCTCCCAGCTTGCTCGTCTATGTCCGCAGATCGACTTTACAGGCTATTCTTTGTTAGACAATGATTTGGGGCTGCTTTTCGTTAAAGAGAAAAGCCTTCCCGAGGACTTCCTTACCCTCACTCTCTGCCTAAGTGATTTCTTCTTAACTCCTGTATCACCATGACACAAGTTATCCTATGTAACAAACCTGCACATGTACCCCTGAACTTAAAAGTTTCACAATAATTTGTATCTTTTTAAAATTAGGGTGTTCTACTACTGAATTATAGCACTCACAGTTCACTAGAAGAAATACTATGCTATAGTATATGAAAATACTGAAGATACTATATGTTATAGTATATACAGATTTATAAGCACTGACTTATAAGCACTTTATATATTAAGGATATTGAATTTTTGGCAAGACTGATACAAACATTTTTTTCATGATTTGCCAGCCGTTTTTTGGAATACTAGAGTTTTCTGTTTTTATGTCATTAAGTGTATTGTTTTAGTTTTCTGATTGATTCTATTACTTTTTTTAAGAGTTGGATTTTTTCTTTCTTTTTTTTTTGAAACAGCCTTATTGAAGAACATTGACAGATAAAAATTGTACATATTTAAGGTATACAACTTGATGTTTTGATATATGTATACATTGTGAAATGGTCTTTACAATCAAACCAATTAACATATCTATCACCTCACAAAGTTACCATTTTCTTTTTCTTCTTTTATTATTATCTTTTTTTGTGGTAAAAACATTTAAGATCTACTTCTTAGAAAATTTCAAGTAAGGAATATTGTTAACCATAGCCACCAGGCTGTACATTAGATCTGTAGAACATATTCATCCTGCATATTGAAACTTTTTATCCTTTGACCAACATTACCATTTCCCCCTCCCCACTACCCCTGGCAACTACCATTCTGCTTTATAATTCTATGAGTGTGACTGTTTCAGATTTCACACATCAGTTATATCAAGCAGTATTTGTCTTTCTATGTCTGCCTTATTTCATTTAGCATAATATCCTCCAGGTTCATCCATGTTGTTGCAACTGGCAAAATTTCATTCTTTCCTGAGGCTGAATAATATTCCATCGTGTGTGTGTGTGTGTGTGTGTGTGTGTGTGTGTGTGTGTACACCACATTTTCTTTTATCCATTCATCCATCAGTGGATGTTTACATTCTTTTCATATTTTAGCTGTTGTGAATAATGCTGCAGTGAACATGGGAGTGCAGATAAATCTTCAAGATCTTAATCTTCATTTCCGTTTCTGTGGGTATATCCTGGAAGAGAGATTGCTAGATCATATGGTAGTTCTATTTTTTATTTTTTGAGTTTTGAGGATCCTGTATACTGTTTTTGATAAAGGCTGTCCCAATATACATTCTCACGAACACTGTACAAGAGTTCCCTTTTTCCTGCATCTTTGTCAACACTTTTAACCTCTTGTCTTTTTGATAATAGCCAATAGCCATCCTAATAGGTAAGAGGTGATGTTTCATTGGGTTTTCATCTACATTTCCCTGATTATTAGTGATGATGAGCACCACTACATATACCTGTTGGCCATTTGTATGTCTTCTTTCTAGAAATGCCTATTTAGGTCCCTTGTCCTTTTTATAATTGGATTATTTGTTTCTGCTATTGACTCGTGTGAGTTCCTTATATATTTTGGATATTAACACCTTATAAGATGTATGGTTTGCAAATATTTTCTCCCATTCCATAGGTTGCTATTTAACTCTGTGATTTTTTTTCTTTGCTGTGCAGTAGCTTTTTAATTTGATGTGATTCTACTTGTCTATTTTTGCTTTTGTTGCCTGTACTCTTGGTATCTTATTCAAACATATTATTGCCAAGACAAATGTCAAAAAGCTTTTTCCCTATGCTTTCTTATAGTAGTTTTACAGTTCTGAGTCTTATGTTTAAGTTTTTAATCCATTTTGAGTTTATTTTTGTTTATGGTATCAGATAATTTCATTCTTTTGCCTGTGAATATCCAGTTTTCCCAACATTAGTTATTGAAGAGACCATCCTTTCACTATTGTGTGTTCTTAGCACTGTAGTTAAGATTGACTGTAAATGCGTGGATTTATTTATGGGCTCTCTATTCTGTTCCATTAATCTATATGTCTGTCTTTATGTCAGTACCATCTCATTTAGATTACTGTAGCTTTGAAATATCTTTTGAAATCAGGAAGTGTGATGTCGCCAGTTTTATTATTATTTCTCAAGATTGCTTTCAGCCTTGGCAACATGTCAAAACTCCATCTCTACACACACAAAAAAAAGTACAAAAATTAACTGGGTGTGGTATTGTGCATCTGCAGTTCCAGCTATTCAGGGGGATGGGGCAAGAGGATCACTTGAGCCCGAAGGTCAAGGCTGGAGTGAGCCATGATTGTGCCACCACACTCCAACCTGGGTGACAGAGCAAGACCCTGTCTTAAAAAAGCAAACAAAAAAAACCCAACCAAACAAACAAACAAAAAAGAAGACAAGCAAGATTGCTTTGGCTATTTGGGGTCTTTTGAAGTTCCATATGAATTTTAGAATTGTTTCTCTCTACACATGTGTAGGGAGTGCTATTTGAAATTTGTTAGGGCTTGCATTGAATCTGTAGATCATTTTGGGTAGTATAGACAATTTCATTATATCCCTCTAATTCACAAACATGGGACGTCCTTCCATTTATGTAATCTTCTTTAATTTCCTTCATCAGTGTTTTGTAATTTTGAGTGTACAAGTCTTTCCCCTCTTTGGTTGGTTAAGTTTATTCCTATGTATTTTATTCTTTTTGTTGCTATTATATATGGGAATATTTGCCTATTTCCTTTTTGGAAAATTTATTGTTAGAAACAATATAGAAACACTGCTGAATTTTGTATGTTGATTTTGTATCCTGCAACTTTATTGAATTTGTTAATTAGTTCTAACAGATTTTTTGTTGAGCCTTTAGGATTTTCCACATGTGTAAATAATCGGTTTTTTGTTGTTGTTGTTTTTGTTTTGTTTTGTTTTTTGAGACAGGGTCTCACTCTGTCACCCAGGCTGGAGTGCAGTGTTGTGATCATGGCTCCTTGCAACCTCTGCCTCCCGGGTTCAAGCAATTCTCCTGCTTCAACCTCCCTACTAGCTGGGATTACAGGCGCCTGCCACCACGCCTGGTTAAGTTTTGTATTTTTAGTAGAGGCAGAGTTTCACCATGTTGGCTACACTGGTCTCAAACTCCTGACCTCAAGTGATCTGCCTGCCTTGGCCTCCCAAAGTGCTGGAATTACAGGCATGAGCCACCATGCCTGGCCATGTGTAAATAATCTTGTCATCTGCAGAGATAATTTTACTTCTTCTTCTTCAGCTTGGATGACTTTTTCTTTTTTCTGTCTAGTTGTTTTGCTTAGGTTTTCCAATATTGTATTGATAATAGTGGTAAGAGTGGGCATCCCTTCCTTGTATCAGGTCTTAGAGGAAAAGCTTTCAGTTTTTCTCCATTGATTATGATGTTGGCTGTGACCTTTACATATATGGCTTTTACTGTGTTGAGGTACGTTCCCTCTATACCTATATTGTTGAAAGTTTTTTATTATGAAAGGATGTCAAATTTTGTCAAATGCTTTTTCTGTTATCTATTAAGATAATCATGTGGTTTTTACCTGTCATTCTGTTAATGTAGTATATGGCATTGTTTGAGTTGCAGATGCTGAACCATTCTTGCATTTCAGAGATAAATTCCACTTGTTCATGGTGTATGATCTTCTTTTTTTTTTTTTTTGTTTTTTTTTTGTGTTTTTTTAATATTAAAGCTCAATCTTTGGAAACATGTATACATTTTTTTCTAATGATAGACAACTTGATTACACAAATTCCTTCCATAAATTTATCCTTCATGAAGCTTAATAAAGGCTAGAACTTTGACAACATGGTTGAACGTTTTGCTTTGTCCTATACTTTTCATTTTTTAAATAACTAGCCATTGTACGTTAGGTCAAAATTTACCACACAAGGTTACTTTTATATAAAAATATTTTTCAAACTTTGTTCTTTTTCTTTCTTTCTTTCTTTTTCCCAAAAATACAACTTTATTTTATTATTTTATTTTTCATTTCTTTTTTTTTATTATTATTAGACTTTAAGTTCTAGGGTACATGTGCATAACGTGCAGGTTTGTTACATACGTATACTTGTGCCATGTTGCTGTGCTGCACCCATCAACTCGTCAGCACCCAACTACTCGTCATTTACATCAGGTATAACTCCCAATGCAATCCCTCCCGCCTCCCCTCTCCCCATAATAGGCCCCGGTGTGTGATGTCCCCCTTCCTGAGTCCAAGTGATCTCATTGTTCAGTTCCCACCTATGAATGAGAACATGCGGTGTTTGGTTTTCTGTTCTTGTGATAGTTTGCTAAGAATGATGGTTTCCAGCTGCATCCATGTCTCTACAAAGGACACAAACTCTTCCTTTTTTATGGCTGCATAGTATTCCATGGTGTATATGTGCCACATTTTCTTAATCCAGTCTGTCACTGATGGACATTTGGCTTGATTCCAAGTCTTTGCTATTGTGAATAGTGCCGCAATGAACATACGTGTGCATGTGTCTTTATAGCAGCATGATTTATAATCCTTTGGGTATATCCCCAGTAATGGGATGGCTGGGTCATATGGTACATCTAGTTCTAGATCCTTGAGGAATCGCCACACTGTTTTCCATAATGGTTGAACTAGTTTACAATCCCACCAACAGTGTAAAAGTGTTCCTATTTCTCCACATCCTCTCCAGCACCTGTTGTTTCCTGACTTTTTAGTGATTGCCATTCTAACTGGTGTGAGATGGTATCTCATTGTGGTTTTGATTTGCATTTCTCTAATGGCCAGTGATGATGAGCATTTTTTCATGTGTCTGTTGGCTGTATGAATGTCTTCTTTTGAGAAGTGTCTGTTCATATCCTTTGCCCACTTTTTGATGGGGTTGTTTGTTTTTTTCTTGTAAATTTGTTTGAGTTCTTTGTAGGTTCTGGATATTAGCCCTTTGTCAGATGAGTAGATTGCAAAAATGTTCTCCCATTCTGTAGGTTGCCTGTTCACTCTGATGGTAGTTTCTTTTGCTGTGCAGAAGCTTTTTAGTTTAATGAGATCCCATTTGTCAATTTTGGCTTTTGCTGCCATTGCTTTTGGTGTTTTAGACATGAAGTCTTTGCCCATGCCTATGTCCTGAATGGTACTACCTAGGTTATGCTGTTGAATTTGGTTTGCTGGTACTACATTGAGGATTTTTATGGCTATGTTCATCAGTGATGTTGGCCTATGGTTTTCTTTTCTTGTGATATATTTGGCTTTCATATTGGGGTAATGCTGGCCTCTAAAGTGAGTATGAAAGTGTTCCCTATTCTCCTATTTTTTAAGGAGTGTAAGAGGGATTGGTTTTAGTTCTTCTTTGAATATTAGAAAAAGCCATGGTCCTGGTCTTTTCTTTATTAGCAGGTATTTGATTACTGATTCAGTGTTCTTATTTATTTTCAGATTTTAGTGTTTTATTGATTTAGTTTTGGTAGGTTGTATGTTACTAGGGATTTTCTGTTTCTTCTAGGTTATCCAATTTGTTGATGTGTAATTGTTCATAAATTGTCTCATAATGTTTTAATTTCTGAGTCATCCATTGTAATGTCTTCTTTCTTATTTCTGATTTGTCTTCTTTTTTTTTTCTTAGTTTAGCTGAAGGTTTGTTGATTTTATCTTTCCAAATAATCAACTCTTGGTTTTATTGATTTTTCTATTGCTTTTCTATTTGCTATTTATTTATGCTCTAATCTTTATTATTTCCTTTCCTCTGTTAACTATGAGCTTAGTTTGGTTTGTTCCCCCTAGTCTCTTGAGATGTAAAGTCAGGTTGTTTATTTGAGATCTTCCTCTTTTAATATATGCATTTATCACTATAAACTTCTCTCGTAACATAGCTTTTACTGCATCCCATACATTTTAGTATGTTGTGTTTAGGTTTTTATTTGTCCCAAGATGTTCCTTGAATTTCCCTTTGATTTCTTCTTTGACCCAATCTTTATTAGAGTGTGTTGTTTTGTTTTCCCATATTGGTGAATTTTTTCATTTTCTTACTGTTTTTGATTTCTAGTTTCATTTCACTATGGTTAGAAAAGATATTTGGTATGATTTCCATTTTTTTTTTTTTTACATTTGTTAAGACTTGTTTTGTTACTTAATATACGAACTATCCTGGAGAATGTTTTGTGTGCACATGAGAAGAATGTATATTCTTCTGTTGGATGGAAAGTTCTGTATTTGTCTGTTAGGTCCATCTGGTCCATAGTGTTGTTCAAGTCACCTGTTTTCTTTTTTTTAATTGATTTTCTGTCCAGATGTTCTATCCATTATTGAGAGCAGGGTGTTGAAGTCTCCTACTGTTATTGTATTACTGTCCATTTCTCTTTTTAGATAGATCAGTATTTGCTTTTATATATCTAGATACCCTGATATTGGATGTGTATATATTTATAATTGTATCTTCTTCTTCAGTTGGCCCTTTTATCATTGTATAATGATCTTTTTGTCTCTAGTTACAGTTTTTTACTTAAAGTCTATTTTATCTGGCATGAGTATAGCCATCCTTGCTCTCTTTTGGTTAACATATGCATAGAATATCTTTTTCCATTGCTTCACTTTCAGCCTGTGTGTGTCCTTAAATCTGAAGTGAGTCTCTTGTAGACAACATACAGTTGGATCTTGTTTTTAAATCCATTCAGTTACTCTATGTCTTTTGATTGGGAAGTTAAGTCTATTTACATTTGAAGTAATTATCAATGGGTAAAGGCTTACTATTACCAGTTTGATAATTGTTTCTGGTCTATTTTGTTACTCTGTATGTATTTCTCCCTCTTTCTGTCTTCCCTTGTGATTTATGTTTTGGGCTTGCATAAAGCATCTTATAGTTACAACTGTCTATTTCAAGCTGATACTAACTTCAATCTCATACAAAAATGCCATTTGCGCTAACTAGAATAACCAATGCAGAGAAGTCCTTAAACGACCTGATAGAGATGAAAACCATGATACGAAAACTACTTGACAAATGCACAAGCTTCAGTAAATGACTCACTCAACTGGAAGAAAGGGTATCAGTGAGAGAAGATCAAATGAATGAAATAAAGCAAGAAGAGAAGTTTAGAGAAAAAAGAGTAAAAGGAAACGAACAAAGCCTCCAAGAAATATGGGATTATGTGAAAAGACCAAATATAAATCTGATTGGTGTACCTGAAAGTGACAGGGAGAATGGAACCAAGTTGGAAAACACTCTGCAGGATATCATCCAGGAGAACTTACCCAACCTAGTAAGGCAGGCCAACATTCAAATTCAGGAAATACAGAGAACGCCACAAAGATACTCCTTGAGAAGAGCAACTGCAAGACACATAATTGTCAGATTCACCAAAGTTGAAATGAAGGAAAAAATGTTAAGGGCAGCCAGAGAGAAAGGTCGGGTTACCCACAAAGGGAAGCCCATCAGACTAACAGCAGATCTCTTGGCAGAAACTCTCAGCAGATCTCTTGGCCAGAAGACAGTGGGGGCCAATATTCAACATTCTTAAAGAAAAGAATTTTCAACCCAGAATTTCATATCCAGCCAAACTAAGTTTCATAAGTGAAGGAGAAATAAAAATCCTTTACAGACAAGCAAATGCTGAGATTTTGTCACCACCAGGCCTGCCCTACAAGAGCTCCTGAAGGAAGCAATAAACATGGAAAGGAACAACCGGTACCAGCTACTGCAAAAACATGCCAAAATGTAAAGTTCATCAATGCTAGGAAGAAACTGCATCAACTAATGAGCAAAATAACCAGCTAACATAATAATGACAGGATCAAGTTCACACATAACAATATTAACCTTAAATGTAAATGGGCTAAATACTCCAATTAAAAGACACAGACTGGCAAATTGGATAAACAGTCAAGACCCATAAGTTTGCTATATTCAGGAGGCCCATCTCACATGCAGAGACACACATAGGCTCAAAATAAAGGGATGGAGGAAGATCTACCAAGCAAATGGAAAACCAAAAAAAAGGCGGTGGTTGCATTCCTATTCTCTGATAAAACAGACTTTAAACCAACAAAGATCAAAAGAGACAAGGCCATTACATAATAGTAAAGGGATCAATTCAACAAGAAGAGCTAACTATCCTAAATATATATGCACCCAATACAGGAGCACCCAGATTCATAAAGCAAGTCCTTGGAGACTTAAAAAGAGACTTAGACTCCCATACAATAATAATGGGAAACGTTAACGCACCACTGTCAATATTAGACAGATCAATGAGACAGAAAGTTAACCAGGATGTCCAGGAAGTGAACTCAGCTCTGCACCAAGTGGACCTAATAGACATCTACAGAACTCTCCACCCCAAATCAACAGAATATACATTCTTCTCAGCACCACATCACACTTATTCCAAAATTGACCACATAGTTGGAAGTAAAGCACTCCTCAGCAAATGTAAAAGGACAGAGATTATAACAAACTGTCTCCCAGACCACAGTACAATCAAACTAGAACTCAGGATTAAGAAACACACTTAAAACTGCTCAACTACATGGAACTAAACAACCTGCTCCTGAATGACTACTGGGTATATAACGAAATGAAGGCAGAAATAAAGATGTTCTTTGAAACCAATGAGAACAAAGATACAACATACTAGAATCTCTGGGACACATTTAAAGCAGTGTGTAGAGGGAAATTTATAGCACTAAATGCCCACAAGAGTAAGCAGGAAAGATCTAAAATTGACACTAATATCGCAACTAAAAGAACTAGAGAAGCAAGAGCAAACACATTCAAAAGCTAGCAGAAGGCAAGAAATAACTAAGATCAGAGCAGAACTGAAGGAGATAGAGACACAAAAACTCTTCAAAAAATCAATGAATCCAGGAGCTGGTTTTTTGAAATGATTGACAAAATTGATAGACTGCTAGTAAGACTAATAAAGAAGAAAAGAGAGAAGAATCAAATAGAGACAATAAAAAATGATAAAGAGGATATCACCACCGACCCCACAGAAATACAAACTACCATCAGAGAATACTATAAACACCTCTACGCAAATAAACTAGAAAACCTAGAAGAAATGGATAAATTCCCGGAAACATATATTCTCCCAAGACTAAACCAGGAAGAAGTTGAATCCCTGAATAGACCAATAGCAGGCTCTGAAATTGAGACAATAATTAATAGCCTACCAACCAAAAAAAGTCCAGGACCAGATGGATTCACAGCCGAATTCAACCAGAGGTACAAGGAGGAGCTGATACCATTCCTTCTGAAACTATTCCAATCAATAGAAAAAGAGGGAATCCTCCCTAACTCATTTTATGAGGCCAACATAATCCTGATACCAAAGCCTGGCAGAGACACAACAAAAAAAGAGAGTTTTAGACCAGTATCCCTGATGAACATCGATGCAAAAATCCTCAATAAAATACTGGCAAACCGAATCCAGCAGCACGTCAAAAAGCTTATCCACCATGATCAAGTGGGCTTCATCCCTGGGATGCAAGGCTGGTTCAACATATGCAAATCAATAAACGTAATTCAGCATATAAACAAAACTAAACACAAAAACCACATGATTATCTCAATAGATGCAGAAAAGGCCTTTGACAAAATTCAACAGGCCTTCATGCTGAAAACTCTCAATAAATTCGGTATTGATGGAACGTATGTCAAAATAATAAGAGCTATTTATGACAAAGCCACAGCCAATATCATACTGAATGGGCAAAAACTGGAAGCATTCCCTTTGAAAACTGGCATAAGACAAGGATGCCCCCTCTCACCACTCCTATTCAACAGAGTGTTGGAAGTTCTGGCTAGGGCAATCAGGCAGGAGAAAGAAATCAAGGGTATTCAGTTAGGAAAAGAAGTCAAATTGTCCTTGTTTGCAGATGACATGATTGTATATTTAGAAAACCCCATCATCTCAGCCCCAAATCTCCTTAAGCTGATAAGAAACTGCAGCAGTCTCAGGATACAAAATCAATGTGTAAAAATCACAAGCATTCTTATACACCAATAACTGACAAACAGCCAAATCATGAATGAACTCCTATTCACAATTGCTTCAAAGAGAATAGAATACCTAGAAATCCAAATGACAAGGGATGCAAAGGACCTCTTCAAGGAGAACTACAAACCACTGCTCAGTGAAATAAAAGAGGACACAAACAAATGGAAGAACATTCCATACTCATGGATAGGAAGAATCAATATTGTGAAAATGGTCATACTGCCCAAGGTAATTTATAGATTCAATGCCATCCCCATTGAATTGGAAAAAACTGCTTTAAAGTTCATATGGAACCAAAAAAGACCCTGCATTGCCAAGACAATCAATTCTAAGCCAAAAGAACAAAGCTGGAGGTATCATGCTACCTGACTTCAAACTATACTACAAGGCTACAGTAACCAAAACAGCATGGTACTGGTACCAAAACAGAGATATAGACCAACAGAACAGAAGAGAACCCCCAGAAATAATACTACACATCTAAAGCCATCTGATCTTTGACAAACCTGATGAAAACAAGAAATGGGGAAAGGATTCCCTATTTAATAAATGGTGCTGGGAAAACTGGCTAGCCATAAGTAGAAAGCTGAAACTGGATCCTTTCCTTATTCCTTATACGAAAATTAATTCAAGATGGATTAGAGACTTAAATGTTAGACCTAAAACCATAAAAACCCTAGAAGAAAACCTAGGCAATACCATTCAGAACGTAGGCATGGGCAAGGACTTCATGTCTAAAACACCAAAAGCAATGGTAACAAAAGCCAAAATTGACAGATGGGATCTCATTAAACTAAAAAGCTTCTGCACAGCAAAAGAAACTACCATCAGAGTGAACAGGCAACCTACAGAATGGGAGAACATTTTTGCAATCTACTCATCTGACAAAGGGCTGATATCCAGAACCTACAAAGAACTCAAACAAATTTATGAGAAAAATACAACCCCATCAAAAAGTGGGCAAAGGATATGAACAGACACTTCTCAAAAGACAACATTCATACAGCCAACAGACACATGAAAAAATGCTCATCATCACTGGCCATCAGAGAAATGTAAATCAAAACCACAATGAGATACCATGTCCCACCAGTTAGAATGGCTATCATTAAAACATCAGGAAACAACAGGTACCGGAGAGGATGTGGAGAAACAGGAACACTTTTACACTGTTGGTGGGACTGTAAACTAGTTCAACCATTGTGGAAAACAGTGTGGCCATTCCTCAAGGATCTAGAACTAGAAATACAATTTGACCCAGCCATCCCATTACTGGGTATATACCCAAAGGTTTATAAATCATGCTGCTATAAAGACACATGCACACGTATGTTTATTGCGGCACTATTCACAATAGCAAAGACTTGGTATCAACCCAAATGTCCATCAGTGACAGACTCGATTAAGAAAATGTGGCACATTTACACCATGGAATACTATGCAGCCATAAAAAAGGATGAGTTTGTGTCCTTTGTAGGGACATGGATGCAGCTGGAAACCCATCATTCTCAGCAAACTATCACAAGAACAGAAAACCAAACACCGCATGTTCTCACTCATTGGTGGGAACTGAACAATGAGATCACTTGGACACAGGAAGGGGATCATCATACACCAGGGCCTATTGTGGGGAGGGGGCAGGGGGAAAGGATAGCATTAGGAGATATACCTAATGTAAATGACGAGTTAATGGGTGCAGCACACCAACATGGCACATGTATACATATGTAACAAACCTGCACGTTATGCACATGTACCCTAGAACTTAAAGTATAATAATAAAAATAATTTTTTTTGAAAAATAAATAAGTTAATTGTATTAGCATTGCAAAAAAAAAAATAGATTGACCAGATATTTTCTTCACTTTCAGCCATAGCTATAAGTTTAGGTCCATACAAGGAGTTTCATTTTGTTACGCAAGGTTTCATTTCTTCCCCATTTTTAAAGCAAAGTATGTTTCTGTAAATATAAACAGTTTCCTCTAGTAAAAAAAAAAAAAAAAAAAAAAGTGGCATGTATACAGCATGGAATACTATGCAGCCATAAAAAAGGATGAGTTCATGTGCTTTGTAGGGACATGGATGCAGCTGGAAACCATCATTCTCAGCAAACTATTGTAAGAACAGAAAACCAAACACGCATGTTCTCACTCATAGGTGGGAATTGAACAATGAGAACACTTGGACACAGGAAGGGGAACATCACACACTGGGGCCTGTTGTGGGGTGGGGGAGTGGGGAGGGATAGCATTAGGAGACATACCTAATGTGAATGACGAGTTAATGGGTGCAGCACACCAACATGGCACATGTATATATATGTAACAAACCTGCACATTGTGCACATGTACCCTAGAACTTAAAGTATAATAAAAAAGAAAAAAAAATGCCATTCTCCCCAACGTTTGTGTCCTTGAATTCAGTGTTTAATTCTCTTTATAGTGTGTATCCATTAACAATTTTTTGTGGTTATAATTATTCTTAATGTTTTTGTCTTTTAGCTTTTGTTGTTGTTGTTTTTGTTTTTACGAAGTCTTGCTCCATCACCAGACTGCAGTGCAGTGGCACGATCTCGGCTCACTGCAACCTCCGACTCCCTTGGTTCAAGCGATTCTCCTGCCTCAGTCTCCTCAGTAGCTGGGATTACGGTGGCACAGCTAATTTTTGTATTTTTAGTAGAGATAGGGTTTCACCATGTTAGCCAGGATGATCTTTATTTCCTGACATCATGATCTGCCTACCTCAGCCTCCCAAAGTGCTGGGATTACAGGCATGAGCCACCGGGCCCAGCCGTCTTTTAGCTTTTATATTAGGGTGAAAAGTAATTTATGTACTATTATAGTGTTACATTATTCTATATTTGCCTGTATATTTACTTTTACCAGTGAGAGTTATGCTTTCATGTTGCTATTTAACATGTTTTCATTTTAATTTGAAGAATTTCCTTAAGCATTTCTTATAAGGCGGGTCTAGTGGTAACAAACAGATTCCCTCAGTTTCATTTGTCTGGGAATGACTTTCTCTATCCTTTATTTTTAAAGGATATTTTTGCCAAATGCAATATTCTTATTTGGCAGTTTTTTTTTGTTGTTTTGTTTTGTTTTTGTTTTTTTTTTTTAGAATTTTGAATACATCATCCTACTCTATCCTTGGCTGCAGGGATTTTGCTGAGCAATCCACTGAGAGTCTTATGGATAATTAGCCTTATCCCTTAATGAAAACTGATTTGACCCTCATACAAAGGGAAGAACTGATAAGAATATGAAATATCTTAGCCAGGCATAGTGGCATGCGCCTGTAGTCCTAGGTACTTAGGAGGCTGAGGTGGGAGGATCACTTGAGCCTGCAGTGAGGCGTGATCATGCCACCCTAGCCTGGGCAACAGAGTGAGACCCTGTCTCAAAAAAATAAATAAAAGAATATAAAAGTATTATCATTTCAATCATGATAATACCAAATTTACTAATGAACAAATACCCTACTTAAATGAATTTGGTTTCTAAAAACAATGCAGCAAAACTGAAGATTTGAAGGTGCCACATTATTCAGTGTTCCTCTTGTTTCACTACTGTTATTTCCCTAAAACTCATACTCTGGTGGCACAGCCACAGTCACTAAGGAAGCAGACAGAAAACAATGACAGGTTTGCTTGTATCATCTCCTCTCTAGCCTAAAGGGTCAAATAATCACCTTCCATCAAACTCACTTAATTCTTCATTTGCCCAACGTATTTACTGATGCCTGCTCTGCATAAGGCATCCACTCTTGGTAAGGTATCAGATACAGTCAGTCCCTGACATCCTCATGGAGTGGAGATGAGAGAGATGATAGAAACAGAAGGTTTAAGTAAACAAGGTAGTTGCAGTTAGTGATGACAGCTCTGGAGGAAATAAACTGGGTGATGAGATTAGGGAGTTCTCAGGAAAGACCACTTTGGATGTCACGGTGGGTGACCTCTCTGAGGAGATGCTGTCTGAGCTATGACTTCAGGAAGAAGAGTAGGCAGTGGAAAAAACTGGCAGGGGGTCCCTCCACAGGCAAAATAGGGTTCAAGTATGAAAAAGCTCTTTTTCCTGAGCTGGGAAATGTGAGACCAGCACTCAATACCTGGCCACAGCAGGCTCATGTGGGCCCATCTCCTCTCAACTCATGCTGGGCTTCCACAGGGAATATAAGACACCTGGGCGGTGATGCAGTCCTCTAAGAACTTCACTCCGCAGGGAAATTTTAAAAGAATTACCCTTGTTTCTAAGGACCATGCTTACATTCTATTGTGAACATCTGTCTTTGGAGGCCTATTTTCTTTTTTCATTAACTTGACATCTGGAAAACAAAATTTTGTATAGCAATTAAAACAAAACAAATAAAACCCAGACATGACACTTTCTCAGTTAAAATAGTTTAATAAAAGCATCAAAACTGTGCTAAAGATGAGAACCAAAAATGAGATATTAGGTAGACTTATAAAACAAAGTAGTTTTTCATTTCAAATAAACCATGATGTGCAAAATAGTAAAATGTCAACATGTCTGAGAAAAGCATTAACAGTCCTTTTAGCAATTTATATGTAAAGATGTTTTTAAAGTGCTATAGCTTAAGGCATTATATTTTTAAAGTTTAATAAACATCTAATTTCAACATCTCTCCAAGAACAGACAACTTCTCAAGTAAGCGATAAACTCTTTGGTTAGGAATATTGAAAATGCCTGTAGAATTTAAGGAGTAATACACTTGTTAATGCTGAGTTATTAGTACGATTCAAAAGCATATGAATTCCGTATCAAGAACAAACTGTCCCGCCCAAGGTGCATTGTAATCCACACTGTATCATCTCATCTAAAAATCTATACAGCAGCCGCCCCATCCACTCAGTTCCTCTGCAGTTAGGCTATTAGCTTTTCTTTTTCAAAAAGCAAAAATTCTTAAGACACCTAAAGATTAGCCTGTATTTCATTTATCTATATTGAAAGTGCTTAATAATATTTTTAAAAAGGAAAAGAGCAGTATGGTAGATAAAGAATGTAGAGTCAAAAATCAGTCAATTATTTTAAAATATCTTTTCTTCTTCCTCTGATTGTTTTGATTAAGCAGATATTATTTTCATTTTTTGAGCTTTCAAAAGTTTGCCTAGGCATGTGCTAAATCAAAGGAAAATCTAGCTCATGTTCACAATTGCCCTGGAATGCCATTCCCAGACTGAGATCTAACTACACAGAGTATGGCTAACGGCAGATGAAAGTCAGAGGCTGGGGAGATCTGGTGTCTCCATTTATCTGGAAAACAGAGCAAAGAAGGATGATCAGTCACAGGAGGCCAGTCAGACAGAAGTGTTTAAGTTCAGGGTTTCATCTTTCATTTAATTCCCGAAGTAACAACCACTCTGGATCTTTTCTCGCCCTCTTCTCTATCAGTAGGAACAGCAGTAGCTGCTTTTCTCCTTTAGGAAAGTGAATGAGAGGTCCCTGGATATGGCCCAGTCTTCAGGTGGTGGGAGCTTACATTCTGTTAGATATAAACAGCTAAGGCATCGTTCTAAGTTTGTTTAAAATGGTTGTTTTAAATGATAAACACAAAAGTCCGGTGATTTTTTAAAAACTGGCTTTAATGGACATTAACAAATAACATACACTGATTTATCACCTTTAAACAACAAAAATATGACTTGTAATTATTCAAATAAGGTAGGATTTTTCTCTTAAGTACACTTCTTAAAAGTCCTTCACAAGATGACTGGGCATCCACTAAGACCAAGGCACTGTGAGGGAGGCAAACAGCATGACATCCTGACCTCAAGGAGCTCAGCCTGGGATGGAGACGGACACACACAACTCCAGCATGAGGCCAAGGGGTAGCCTGTTATGGGATCAAGTGGTGGCAGAATCAAGAAGTGATTCTGAAAGTGTTCTTTAGTCACAGAGACCAGTAGGTTTGAAACCCAGTGATGTTACTTTTTAACTTTGTGCCTTACCTTCTCTAAGCCTCAGCGTCATCCACTACAGTATGCCACCCTCTTAATAGAATTTCTGTAAGAATTACAGAAATATACAAGTAAAGGATTAAGTGTAGAGCCAGCATGAGGAAAGGTTCAGGAATATGGCTGCTCATATTACTACTATGCTTGCTTCTGTACATGGAGCACTGTGGGAGAATAAAAGAAAGGGGTGGTCATTCTTTGGAGCATGTTCTCACTGGGGGAAATCCTGGCATCTTGAGCAGGACAATTCTTCACTGTATAGGACTACCTTGACATTTAGCTTCCTGGTCCCATGGCAGCAGAAGGCCAGTAGCACCCCCATCATTATGATAACCAAGAAACAAACCCACACATTTCCAAACTCCTGCTGAAGGGGTTACCACCCCTGCTGAAAACTGCTCTTCCAGAGGAACCTTCTACATTTAGAAACAATTTAGTTCTCTTAATAAAAAGAGAGTGAATTCTTCGAGAGTATATTCAAGGATCAGATACATTGGGCCTGGTGGCAGGGAGGCTAGGACAGGAATGTTCAGTATAGTTTGAAAGCAGAATCCTTTCCTGATGAGTCCCAGCATCAAAATCCCCAAGCTCACCATTCAGGCCTTAAGTAAAAAGGCCGAGCTGCATCTTTGCAAATAACTCAGTAGAAAGGAATTCTGCCATGAAGCTACTTCTTTAGCAAGGCTCACTGCTCCTGTAGTTGAAATAGAAGGTAGACATATAAATTTATACAATAATCCTACAAGGGATTTTTTTAAAATTATAATTTCTTTTTTCCTCAATATACATGACAGAGCCCACTTCATCCCACATCTACAAAAAGTAAAAACTAAAATCATAAACAAAATAACAGATAATAACAGAACAAGCCCAAAGAAGCTGGCATAGAATCTGTGCTGAGAAAAGTTCTCCCCCATTATAACCTAAATCCACACCCATCTCTGACAAAGCATTACAGGCTGAACACCACTTTCATGTTGTCACAGGTCTTTAAAAGCCAGCTGATAGATCTTCTTCTCCTGAATTTCTTCTCCAGAGCTTAACAGCATTTTAGAGATACCAGAAAAGATGTAAGGCATTTGACCATCATTAGTGCTGAGAGGTAGAGAGAAGCCAAGTTTTATTACTCTCATTTTACATATGGGATGTCTGAGGCACTGAGAAATGAGAAGATCAGCCCATTGGTGGAAGCCACTGCAAGTAAAATCCAGATCTCCTGTTTCCTAGGTACTTTCGTTTCTATGCCCCAAATCACAGACCTGCATTACTAAAATGGCTGAAGCATCCTGCTGAGGAATCCTCCAAGATGAAAGCTCCCAGTATGCTTTACCCTCCTTCTGATCTTTCTGAGCCCAACCTGGATCCACTGAGTTGCTGGATTCACTGTCCCTTGCAGTAGAAAGAATCTGCTTAGAAAGATTTATGTATCTTTTTACCATCTCTTCTTGGAGATGCTCTTCATCTCCTTGAAATAGTTATATTAAATGGATGTGGGGCTAAAGTTAGACCAAATCTTCCAGTCAGGAGGGGCTTCTTAGAATCCTTAGGTAAAGCAAATGCGAAACTCTGCATTAGGCTCACAAACATTAGGAATAATTCCATCTTTGCCAGTTGTTCTCCCATACACACCCGCTTCCCTAAAAATGAGATCAGAAAAAAATGAAGGATTATAACACCATCCCTTCTCCTATTTCAAAAAGTACAAATTTATAGGAAATATCTAAATTGAGTATTCTAAATGCAGATGGAGTTTTTAAATCAAATTGCCATTTATACTACATAGCCTCCCACAGCATATGCTGATCAGAATTTTTACATATCAAATACACATTTTAACTCCTACTCATAAAGACCTATCCTCATTCTAGACAGGAACTAGAGACGGATCCAATGTGGCAGCTGCCCTGTCTCTTCTGTGCCTACTTGCCTCTTTCCTTCAGTTTTACCTGGAAGATTAAGGCAAAAAAATTCAGATTAAGCATCCCTAGAGCCTCCCTTTTTCCATAGAAAGAATCCTATGTTCCTAATCTAGGAACCTAAAAGAGGAACTGTTGAGATTAGAGAACCCATCCTCTCACCCACCAGACCAGATCAGAAATTGCTCTTAACTTCAGTAGCTCCCTGGGACCCCCCAAAATTACCTGATCAGCCCTGAAAGTAAAATTTCTAATCAAATTTAGAGATTTAAAACCAACTGCTTTATTAAAATCTGAAGTGAACATAGAGGAGATGCCTTATCTAAATTATTGATCCCTTCTCTTACATTAACTTGCCAAGAAATAAACATTTTTAAAACAACACGAAATAATAAAATATTATTTTAGTTCTACTTCTTTTAAAAATTACGCAGTTTAAAAAAGTGTAACTGACCTATCCCAAAAGGAATAAAGGTTTCTTTTTTAATTAGTTGTCCTTGGTCATCCAGAAATCGATTAGGGTAGAAATCCTCCGGTTTCTCCCAAATGGCTGGGTCTCTATGTACTGACCACAGGTTGGGTAAGATCAATGTGCCTTTAGGAATGGTATACCCTTGGAGCACTAAAACAAAAGACAACATATGGGTGTTATTCAGTATGCTTTTACTAGTAGTTCTCCCTAAACATCATTATCTGGAAAAAAAAAATGTAGTTATATACCTAGCACTTTAATTGGCTGAGAACAAACTGTGAGGTACTTGAGGGCAGGGATATGATCTTGTCAACTGGCATCCCTCTCCCTGCACCATCCCAGGACCCACCTGAGACAGGGAGCAGGCAATGTTGCAATGAATGCTGAATTAATACATAAAACCATAAAAACATTACAATGAAGATAAAACACTAAAACAAAAACAATAGGGCATTTCAAGTAAACTTTCCCTAAAAATTAAAATTCCCAATATGTATAAAACTTAGTTTACAGGGTCATTTATGTACAACAATGTAGTGAGGAGGTAAACTAAGATACAGAGATACACAGGGAAGCCAACCCTGGCTTTTACTAGCTGACAAGTCAATATGCACTTTAAACAATGCCCAAAAGATACTATAAACACGGTCTATCTAACTTGTACCAAAAAAAAAAAACCTGTTAAATGATCCAATGTCATTTATAAGCAATGGCATGCTATAACTGTCTTAAAACTAGATCAAGCCCATTACACTATGGGCTGACTCCAGAGGTAAATTCCTTGTTAATAGGGATGTTTAAAGAGAGTCTGGACATGACCAAATAGACATATTTCGCTGTAGGTGAGAGGCTGAAACAGGTGACTTTAGAATAAGATGGGCTTTTCTATTCTTTTTTTTGTTTGAGACAGGCTGTCTCACTCTGTCGCCCAGGCTGAAGTGCAGAAGTGCAGTGGCACGACCTTGGCTCACCGCAACCTCTGCCTCCTGGGTTCAAGTGATTCTTCTCCTGCCTCAGCTCCTGAGTAGCTGGGACTACAGGAGTGTGCCACCACGCCCCGTTAATTTTTGTATTTTTAGTAGAAATGGGTTTTTGCCATGTTGGCTAGGCTTGTTTTCAACTCCTGGCCTCAAGTGATCCACCCTCGTGGGCCTCCCAAAGTGCTGGAATTACAGGTGTGAGCCACTGCGCCTGACCTTTTTTTTTTTTTTTTTTTTTTTTTGAGACAGAGTCTTGCTCTGTCACCCAGGCTAGAGTGTAATGGCACAATCTCAGCTCACTGCAACCTCCCAGGTCCAAGCGATTCTCCTGCCTCAGCCTCCTGAGTAGCTGGGACTACAGTTGTGCACCACCATGCCTGGCTAATTTCTGTATTTTTGGTAGGGATGGGGTTTCATCATCTTGTCCAGGCTGGTCTCGAACTCATGACCTCAAGTGATCCGCCTGCCTCGGCCTCCCAAAATTCTGGGATTACACGTGTTGGCCACCATGCCCAGCCTTCTAATTATTTAATATTTATGCTTCAGCTGTAGAATTTTAAAAGTTGAAGTAAGATAATTTTCAGGCAAAATCCTTAATCCACATTTAGATTAGCTCTTCTGACCTCCATGAAAAGGAGGGAGAGTTGCCTTTGTCAATTCTGGAGCTTTTTCTGCCAACATAGCCAATTTAAATTTCGACATTATTTGTTTTGCCAGTATAAGTGTGCATGTTCTGAAGGCTACAGAGCTACTAGTAAAACTAAGCAGTGGTAGAATTCTAGTACAACCAGTGATGCACAGCAGAGGGCTGAACATTCCCTAGACATTTTATTATCTAGGACACAATACTAAATCTTTAGAAGGATCAAGCTAGACAACAGTCACCACACCCCTCACCTCAACTACCCTGGATTAGAGGGTCCTGCTTCTCTCACGGGCATTCAAAGAGGAAGACCCTGGACTTGCCTGTGTTCCCTGAGGTCATATGAGGAATGGCAAGCGGAACCACCACAGTTAGCCTCTGCACTTCCATGATGGTGGCTTCTGTGTAGGGCATCTGGGCCTTGTCCGTGAGGGAAGGAGCTCGGTTGGCACCAATGACCCTTTCAATTTCTTCATGAACCTTCTCTATGTAAAAAGCGAAGAATAAACCAGAAGATAAGTGTGGGAGAGAGTTGAACCTGCCCTCCTCTGCATACTTTCCATCACCGCTAATACCTAACTGGTCAGTTGGCAGTTCAGGCCTGACTCTGCCTCAGTAAAGGTGAAGCATTGGTCGGACATTTCAAGTAGAGACAGCTAGCCCCAGGGTGCCTGTGCTACCCTGTGACTTAGAAGTAGGATAGTAACATACAGAGGGGCCAAAGAGAAAGCACTCTGGATTCAGGAGCATCCTAAGTCATACTCTCATATGAACATGGGATTGACTCTCTAAGTAGACTGAGACAACATGTGATAGCCTAAGGTGGTCCCCAATATTCCCTGTTCTTGTGGTTTATATCCTTGTGCAGTCCCCTCCTACTCTGTACCAAGTTGGTCTATGTGACCAAGAGAATAAGGGTGAAGTGAGGACATGTCACTTCTGAGATCAGATTATAAAAGACACTGTGGCTCCTCATCTTTGCCACTCTCTCTCTCTCTCAGGTTGCTCACTTTTGGGGAAGTGAAGCAGCTTTATGGAAGGGTCAGAGTGGTAAGGAACTTGGCCAACAGTCATATGGATAGCCACCCTGGACCTGGATTCTTTAGTCTCAGTCAAGTCTGCAGACCCAGCCAACATCTTAACTCTAACTTCATGAGAAACCCTAAACTGGAAGTCATTCCTGGATTCTTGACCCTCAGAAACTGGGAGATAATACATGGTGGTGGTTTTTGTAAAGCTAGCAAATTTTGGGGTAGTTTGCTACCCAGCAATAATTAACTAATACAGGTAGGTATAATCACATCTATAGTAGGCAGAATAAGGGCCCATACATGTACACACCCCAATGCCCTGGAGTCTGTAAACATAATACCTTACATGGCAAAAGGGACTAAACTGATGTAATTAAAGACATAGAGATGGGAAGATTATCCTGGGTCACTTGGGTGTGCCCAATCTAAGAACATGGGTTTTTAAGTCAGATAACCTTTCCCAGTTGAGTTCAGAGTCAGAGAAAGATGTGACTATGAACGAATGGTCAGAGAGATGCAACACTGCTGCCTTCAATGACAGGAGGAGGAAGCCATGAGCTGTGGAAGCCAAAAACAGCAAGGAAATTGATTCTTCTTTAGACCCTCCAGAAAGGAATGCAGCCCTGTCAACGTCCTGATTTTCAGCCCAATGAGACATATATCAGACTTACAATGTATAGAACTCTTAAGAAATTTGTGTTGTTTTAAGCCACTCAGTTTGTGGTAATTTGTTATAACAGCAACAGAAACTAATAATACACCATCCTCCCTGTATTCTTCTACTCTGAACTGCCATGGACTTTCAGTATCTATTGGGACTGAGGTGGTAGAACTAGCTGTGTGACCTTGTGAAAGTCACACAACTTCTCTGAGCCTTTGTTCTCCAATTTCAAAAAAACAAGGTATGTGCAGATCAGCATTATGATTCCCTTCAGCTCTAGAATGTTCTTCTCTAAAGGTCTTTCACGATCATAGATTTCACACAGAATCAAACCCATAGAGATTTAAGCAGGGGTAAGCAAGTTATGACCTCAGTCCTACTATCTAGAAACTTGGGTTTCACTGTTAACATCTTACCAACTCCCTGTGAGTTGCAAGTATTTGTTTGCCAGCCTGAAGACACTGCTCAGTGTTAGGAGCCACCAGATCACTGAGGTTGCTAATCCTGATTTAAATTACCTGGTTTTGCCATGAACAAAGGAAACACCTATTAATTACCTTGTACATCGGGGTTCAGTGACATATACAGCAGGCACCAAAGCAAAGAGTTAGTTGTGGTATCAGTCCCAGCAATGAACAGATCCCCAATGATATAAAATAAGTATTCTTCATCAAAACTGCTGTTACTATTATTTTTCCTCTCCTCTTCCATGTGGAGAAGGTACATGTCTATGAAGTCCTGAGGGTTCTCTCTATCCAGAGACTCTTGATGGTCTTTGATGATTTTTTTAAGGAAACTGGTTATATCCTTTTCAATTTGTCTTAATTCCTTAAATGGTCCAAAGGGAAGGTAATAAAGCCAAGGGCATATGTTGACCATGAGTACTTGACTGTTCAGACAGATTTCTAGCCCTCGTGACATAAAACCAAGCATTTTCTTGAACTCACTATTGGTGTAATCAAAGCGCTGGCCAAAGCACAAGGAGCAAATGATGTTAGAGACGGCATTGCTGATGATGGAGAAAGGGCAGAAGGGGTCTTCTCCATGCTTTTGCATTTCTGCTTTCACATATTTGAACTCTTCAATAATCTTGGGCTCCAAGCTAAGTTTTCCCAACCCAAAATGACGAAGAGTTGAATGAGAGAACTTCCTTTGTTGTCTCCAGATGGGACCATAATGTGCAAACACAACCCCTGCAAAGGGACACCAAGAAAGGAAGATGAGAAACAGCATTCCTGATAACACTGAACAGACCTACCATGGAGTGCATTCTGTATTTTTCAAGTCACTTATGGAAAACTCCTCATATATAGATAAAGACCACTAGTCAAGAAAACTGATTGGCAAAATTTAGTTATCAAGATAGTATGTGTTTCTAATAACAAAAATCATATCTAATTAAATTAGGAGAATTTGCTCTAAAGCTTATTATTATAGATAGTAACTCCTGGTGAAATGAAAAGCAATGAGTTTCATTTTCCAAAGTTAGTGTGCATTTCAAAGTATTACATTTCATAAGAGTGAATCCAGGCTTAGAAAATTTCTCAGGTGGCCAGGTACAGTGGCTCTTGCCTATAATCCCAGAGATTTGGGAAGCTGAGGTGGGAGGACTGCTTGAATCCAGGAGTTCAAGACCAGCTTGGGCAACAGAACAAGACCCCATCTCTAAAAAAAAAAAATTCGCCAGGTATGGTGGCATGCATCTGTAAGCCCCAGGTACTGAAGAGGCTAAGGTCAGAGAATCACATGAGCCCAGGGGTTGGAGGCTGCAGTCCACTATGATCATGCCACTGCACTCCAGCCTGGGTGACAGAGAAAGACCCTGCCTCTAAACAAAGAAAAAAAGACAATAAATATTTCAGGCTATATATCCCCATATTCTAAACACCTATATTCTAAACATTCTGAACTGAAGGATAACTATAGCAACAGATTAAAATGAGGGCAGAGACCATATCTCATAGTGCTCACCATTAAAATCCAGCTTCTGGCATAGTGCTTGGTACATAGGAGAGGTTGTTAAGTATTAGCTGACTAAATGAACAGCCCAACTAGATTAGAACTATTGGACATCAAAATTTGGAATCTGATAACTGGCAGGTAATCTAAAATATGTTATTGGCAGCAGCCCTGATTTTAAAACATATGAACATGTTAAGGTCATCCACAACTACATCCTATTTGATTTTCACTTATACATCCCACCATCAAACCCCACAAAATTACTCCCAGATATATCAGATTGTTCTCAAATATTCCTTGTTTTCTGTCACCTATTTCATCCTATTTTCCATGGCATACTCTATCATTTTGGCTAGCTCTTCTTCCTTCCCATATTACTTCTGAATTCTTACTATGTGCCAGGCATGGGGGTGCAGTAGATACAGCTGCAAATGAAATAAAGACCCTGCTCTGTGGTTAAATTTTCTCATATCCCTACAAAATGTCTTTCAATGTAAACATCCATGCAGTCAAACGTATCAGACAATTTATCAGTTCCACTTTCCTTGTTGGAATCTTCCAAATGTCTGCTCAAATCTGCAGTGGTTGCTCTGTAGGCCATTGGTTCAGGTGCTATGACTTCTATTAGTCATTATTTGGGAATTTTCTTAGACTCTTCTGTATCAGAACCCATTTCCTGAATTATATTTCTTCCTCTTTGTTTTACTCCCTCATTTTGCTGAAGCACATCCTCTAGTAGCTTCTGAGAAAGGATGCATGGGAGGCGAATTTCTAAAGATTATGCATCATTATTTATTCTACCATTGGACTTCCTCAGAATTTTAAAGACATTGCTAAGACTGGACTGACTGATGAGTCATAAGATATGTACATATTCAGTATGACTAGATATTGCGGATTACTCTCTGAAGTGGAGAGTAGTCTGAAAGTGTATTCATAGAAGTGTTTAGATGTTCTCATTTGTTCAGAATAGTTGCCCTCACTTGATACTTGTCAATGTTTTTAGTTTTGTCAACAGAAGCCTGGAATGTATCTCATGTGATTTTTATTTGCATTTCTCTGATTGTTACCAGTGGGTCAGAGCAGCTTTTTATATAGTTATTGGCCAGATTTCCTATTCTGTAATTTGCATTTATCTACTGTGCAATTTTCTTTTTCTTATATATTTGAAATGCATAGCAGATCTTTTATCATGTGATTTTTTTTACTTTCTAAGTGGTATTTGTTAAGCAGAAGTTTTAAATATAGTTGTATTTATCAATCCTTTGATTTGTGCTGCATATCTTATTTTAGAAATCTCCTCCTACCATGGGTTCATAAACACATTCTCTATTTTCTTGTAAAAATTTTAAATTTTCACATTTAAGTTTCTATAATCTACCTGGAATTGATATTTGTGTTAGGTATTCCTACCTGTTGTGAGGTAGGAATCCAAACATTTTTTCCGTATGTAGACAACCTATTGTTCAAGTATGATTTGTCAAAGGGTCCTCACTCCACCTCACCAAACCACCAATCTGTAATGCTGTCCCTGACAAACATTTCCTTTATAGGGGTGGGCCAGTTGACAGGCTTTCTAGTTGGTTATATTGGTCTATGTATTTATTACTGTGCTCAAAGCACATTGTCTTAACTACTGTTACCTTATAATAAGATATAAATAGACTTTAATTTTTATATCGAATAGGGAAGTCCCCTCTTCCCTACAAAACCTCGTTCTTTTTAAAAACTGTTTCAAAAACTTCAAAATCAATTTCTCAAACTTATTTAGGGATTTGGTTGGAACTGCAATTAATTTCTTTTTTTCTTTTTCTTTCTTTTTTTTTTTTTAAAGACAGAGGTCTGGGGGATCCATGGAGCATAGGAGGTGTTTGCTGAGGTGCAGGCAGTGGGTGGAGGAGCCTAATAGGTGGTGACTGGCAGCTAAGTTGTCTCCTGGGAGGGCTTGGGTTCACCCTCAGACCCCATCCCCACCCTGAGCCTGTTTGTCTCTGGATGTGGCCACCAAGACCCCAGGAGAGGCAGAATTTCTGCTGGCAGAACCTGGCTTGGACGCCCACTTTGTAGCTTCTACGTCTCCATTCTCATGCAGATACACTTAATTTCTACATTAATTTGAAAACTGCCTTCTTTATGATGATTGAACTTGTAATCTAAGAATGAATCTAAACTTGCTTGTTTTTAAGTTTCTTTAAAAAATTGCTGGACTTTGTTTCCTAATGTAAGTTTTTTAAAAATAGTATATTCACGAATGACAATGGCTTATAAGTTTCCTTTCTCATGCTGTATGTGTCTTGAATATACTGGCCTCCTAAAGCAAGCCAGGGTGTAGTCTTTGTCTCTGAAAGAATTTGTCTAAAATTGGAACATGTTTCTCTTTTCCTTTAGGTTTATTTATAACGTTGGCAATCTGACTCATTAATCGTCAGACCTCTATCTTAATAAATAATTTAAAGCTCTACATTTGCCTCTGTCTGGGTACTACTCTAGCTGCAGTCCACCAGTCTTGTTTCCATGTATTTTCATTATTTGGTTTTAAGTTAAAAAAAAAAAAAAATTTCTATTTTAAGTGTTCTTTGCTACCTTACCTGGTTTATCTTATGCTGATATTTGACATTTCTTGCTTTTTTACCCTAGTATGTGGCCAATGAAATTTCTAAATAAAGTTGAGAAGAATGTTTGTCCAAGTAATTTTGAGGAATATGTCCTCTATGTCCAATAGAGAAAGCTTGATAACGGTCAAAGCCAAATTTTCTGTATCCTTAACAAATTTTTAACTATTTGATCTCTCAACCAAATACTTATATTAAGCTATTTTGCTATAATGGTGGATTTATCAGTTTCCCTTTACAGTTCTGTAAGTTTCTGCTAAAGGTAGATAAATATAAATGTAGCTATACAGATTTATATTTATATATATGCTGTTAAATATAGATATATATTAGATGACATTGTTAGGTATATTCAAGCTTAGAATTCTATCTTCCTGTTTTTAAAATTTTTTAAAAATGGATCCGTTTATCATGAATGCCCTCTTTTTCTTAACAATAAAGTATCATTTAGAGTACCTTTTGTCAAAAAAGAACCGGCTTTTCTTTTTAAAGTATTTTCTTAGTATTGTAACACCTTTTCATTTTGAACTTTTCTGTACCCTTATGTTGGGGGAATGTCTCTTTCTTGGGGAAGATAGATTATGTCTCTTAAAACAACATATAATTGGATATAAAAAATATCCATTCTGGCAAGCTGTCCTTTAGCCAGTAAGTTTAGTCCTCTTACATTTATTCTAATTTCTAACATACTATTTTGAGATTTATCTGCTTTGCTCATTCTTTTCCCCCTTCCTTCTCATCTTCCTGTTGAGACAAACAGGGTGAATGTTCACTCTTACATTTTTAACATGCTTACTTAAAGTCTAGTTGAGCGGTTGGCAAACTACAGCCCAAAGGCCAAATCCAGCCTGCCGCCCTTGTACAGCCAGAGAGCCAAGACTAGTTTTTACATTAATAAATGGTTGAAAAAAAATCAAAAGATTATTTTGTGATATGTGAGAATCATACGAAATTTAAATCTTTCCTTTAGTGTAAAATCAAGGGGCAAAAAAGAAATTCAAATTTCATGATCTATAAATAAAGTTTAACTGGAACACAGCCAGTTCATGAGTGACATGAATTTGTTTACATATGTTCTATGGCTGTTTTTGCATTAAAACAGCAAAATCTGCCAGGCATGGTGCCTCATGCCTGTAATCCTAGCAGGTTGGGAGGCCAAGGTAGGAGGATCGCTTGAACCTAGGAGTTCCAGACCACCTTGGTAACACAGTGAGACCCTGTCTTTACAAAATAAAAAAAAAATTTAATTAGCTGGGTGTGGTGGCTCAAGCCTGTAGTTCCAGCTACTCGGGAGGCTGAGGTGAGAGGATCACTTGAGCCTGGGAGGTCAAGGCTGCAGTAAGCCAGTATCATGCCAATGAACTCCAGCCTGGGTGACACAGTGAGACTCTGTCAAAAAAAAAAAAAAAAAAAAAAAAGAAAAGAAAAAGAAAGAAAAGAGAAGAAAAGTAAAGGAAAGGAAAGGCAGCGTCGAGCATATAGTTGCTGCTTAGACTGGGGGTGGGAAAACATTTTCTGTGCCAAGGTCCAGGCCAAGACAGACAAACGTCCTTGTTTTCTTTTGTTGGTGGCTAGGGTTGTTGAGTGTTCTTTGTCAAACTTTCACCCAGTTGAAGCATTTCAAGAGTTCTGTCTTTGTCTAGAAACAACTTTTCATTTTGCCAGGCTGTATCTCTTCCCCACCCCCATTCTCCAGCCAAGGCCCTCCAGAGCATCTACTTACTATTTTCTGCAGGGGTGGGATCAGTGATAAGGACCTGATCTTATTTTATGTGCATTTCACACTATCCTTCTTCTCAGTCTACTGGCTCATTTCTGTCTCCTATGATCACTGGTACCTCCAATTTCTAACCCTTTTTGAGATTCTGCATGGTAAACTAGGGGAGTAGTTCTCATTCTATCCTCTCATACTCCACTGGCATTCCCCTCTGTAGATGCTTAGGTGTAGTCATCCTCCACTCTATTAAGTCATTTGCCAATCCTACAGCCACTTTGTCTTCAGGTGTTATGGTGCAGAAATGTAGATGTGTCATTTCATTTCAATGTAGAGTATGTGCTTCTGTTGAGCATCCCTCTGGTATGGTATGTGATTGTTGCGACAAAGAAGGAGTAGAAATGTCTTAACCACTCCTGAAACCAGAACTCTCCTTTTGTGTAATAAAGGCCCATAAACTATTTCCTAGGCTACCAAAGTTTAATCATTCCTCCTGTCTTTAACCATGAGCAAGTCTTCTGCTGCAGAGTATTCAGCGGCCAAGTGTTGGTGGGCCTCCTCTTTTCTTGGATAGATATGGTCTTCCACACCAGCTTTAGGATTTGATACCAATCCCACCTACTCTCTCTCTTTATTTTTATTTATTTATTTTTTTGAGATGGAGCTGCACTCTGTCACCCAGGTTGGAGTGCAGTGGCGCGATCTCAGCTCACTGCAACCTCCGCCTTCTGGGTTCAAGTGATTCTCCTGCCTCAGCCTCCTGAGTAGCTGGGACTACAGGCGCATGCCACCAAGCCCGGCTAATTTTTGTATTTTTAGTAGAGATGGGGCTTCACCATGTTGGCCAGGCTGGTCTTGAACTCCTGACCTCAGGTGATCCACCCGCCTTGGCCTCCCAAAGTGCTGGGATAACAGGCATGAGCCACCGCGCCTGGCCCTCTCCTTATTTAATATATCACATATAACATCTTTGCTTTGTCCTCTTTATCAAAAAACATTACTTTTCCTTTGTTAGGTCCTTGATCTTACCATCTACTAACGATTTTTAAACTCCATATTTGTATTTTAGAAACATTTTGTCTACCGAAATGGCTCGGAAGCAAAAATCAGGACTCTTGCTTCAGAATAACAAAAATATACCCTCAAGCTAGTTCATCGAACAGGCCAGTTAGGCTATGGAATGAAACAACAGGAAGGAAAGGGTATTGCCACCTCAGGGAGTACTAAATGTCACAGAACTCTTTCTCCCTGTATCTATTTTTCCCTCCTCTCTGTCTGACTTCATTCTTTCCAACTGCAAACCAGCTTTTCAATGAAACATGAACTATCCTGAGATGCCTATTTTCCCAGTTTCACCACCAAAAGAAAAAGCCCTCTATTTTCTAGATTCAACCTGAGAAATTCTGGGGAAGGATTCAAATGCTTCAGTAGGGTGTCCTGCGGTGATACCAACTTGAGATACCTTAAATTTATTTTGTGGCTTGAGGTTTCTAACTATGTCACGCTATTCTTACCCCAAAATTATGTAGGGCTTGATGTGTAGTTGTGAATTATTGAGTTCTGTGCCTGGCCTACAGATTAACCAGTTACAAAAAGGTTAGAAATTCTGATCAGTCCACTTTTGGTCAGTGTGTCCCTCAACTTATCACTGTGGCCAAGAAGGTAAGTTCATGTAAAGATATGGCATCTCCTGTTCAATCAACAAAAGGGATTGAGGTCAGAAATAAAGAATTCCTCAGAAGAAGTGGGTATTCTTGTCCAAGGAACAGGTGCTAGGCAGTGGAAACATAAAAATCCACTCAAACCAAATAAAGGATAGACTAAATTGACATTGATACATTCTCACAAATGGATATTATACAGCTCCTAAGAACTTTAAAGAAGGATATTTAATAATATGAAAATATGTTCATAATACTTAAAGTGATAAAAAGCAATTTTTAAAATTATGAAAATTATTCCATTTTAAGGAGGCAAATATATTTCTAAAAATACATGTACATGTAGAAAAAAGACTGGAAGGTGATACATGAAAATGTCAATACTATCTCAAAATAATGCTGATCACAGATGATTTTCAGTCCATTTTTTCATTTTCCTTGTTTTGTTTTCCAGTAACATATACTACTATAATAAAAATACTCAAAATACATTAAACATGAAGCAATTCTACATTGACCACATATACGTCTTTACCTACTGAACACAGAGGGTGTCATACACTGATTACAGTTACCCTTTTCTTCCATGGAATCATAGAAGTATTCCTATTAGTGGGAGAATTCAGGCCATCTCAATGTGAGTGCATAACTATTTCAAAATCAGTTCAAATACCTATTTTATTGCATTTTCATTCATTTTCAAATTCCCCAGATGAACTTTCATTTTCTATTTATCTTCATTTCCTAATTTCATTTTGCATCTTGTTCTCCTTTGAGGTATGTATCAGACTGATCTATCCCATACTTTTAAAATTCTTCAAAATTTCGTTTTACCTTCTATTTTTATGGCTTTGCAACTTGCTTTGACTCTTGCTCCAAGTCTCCAGTGACATTATCTGAGCCATATCAGGTTTTACAAGTCAAATCAGTGTTTCTTTTTCTACTTTCATGACTAGTGTCCTACAAACATTTGTGGTAGCATAGTTGGTAAGAGCAAAAAAATGTAAAATTTACCTAATTTTTATCAACAGTGAAATAGAGAATTTGATGCCATTTTATTCATTCTATTTAGTGGAATACTGCATAATATGGTTAAAACATAACACTTCTAAATACCAAAAGCTAGTTAGAGAAAGATACTTTAAGTATCCAACATATGCAAGTTTTAGAAGAACATACCAAATAAAGCTATGTGTTATTTATGAATCTGAAGCAGATCTGAGCTGCAGATAATCAAGTTTATACTGTTCTTTGAGCTTTACTTTGAATATTTTAAAATAAAAATGTGATGTATACAAACCTTTTAGAAGAAACAGATCACATGTCTTACCCTGTTCTGTGTTGCTATAACAGAATACCACAGGCTGGGTAATTTATAAAGAACAGAGATTTATTTCTTACAGTTCTGAAGGCTGGGAAGTCCAAGAGGATAGCACTGGCATCTGGCAAGCGCCTTCATGCTGCATCATCCCATGGCAGAAGGCAGAAGTGTAAGAGAGGATGAAAGAGAGAGAGAGAGAAAGGGGGCCAAACTCATCCTTCTTATCAGAAACCCACTCCCACAATAACTAACCCACTCTGGTGATAACAGCACTAATCCATTGATGAGGGCAGAGCTCTCATAACCTAATCATCTTTTAAGTTCCTATCTCTCCACACTGTTGCATTAGGGATTAAGTTTCTAATACATAAACTTTTGGGGACACCTTAGCAGCACACTTAAGAGTGAAACACTCCTCTGGTAGACTTAGCTCTGATTTTGTAGTTTTCTTTTCTTTTTGTGCTTAAGAATCAATCAGAATGATGGACACAGCATCTTTATGGCCTACCGAGTTTACTGTAGTTTTTATGGGCTTAAGAAGACGACCAACTTGTCTAATCATGAAATTTTGAAAAATTTAAACATAACAAATAAACTTCCTACATCTGGAACTTTCAGCAAATGTATTAAGTCAACTATTTCTAGCCTCTCTTCGCACATCACTGTTTATGAAACATACTCTTCTCTGCTATTCTCATCAACTTCAGCAGCAAAGTTCTTTCAAAAAATAATAAATATTGAATAATGTTATCGGCCTCTAATTCCTAACATAATTTCTTTTCTCTTATGGCCTACACATCTTGTTTCTGGACAATATCACATTTACTTCTTTGCTACTGGGTACAGTAGCCAAAGATGGTTTGAGCTATCCTCAAGTCTTGCTGAGCTGAGCATCTTGACTGTAGTCACAGTGACCTTTCTTCTTCAGGCTGATAATGCTGTCCCTTTCTTGATCTGGGAAGTCCACTCACAACTCATCTGCTCCTTCATCCTCTGATGATCATCTTGAAATAAATTCACACCCTCCCTTTTTATTCTTCACTCTTGAAAAAGTTCTATTTAAAAAATCCTCTGCTAGCTACATTTTCTTATTCAGATGATCTGTTCTTTATTCCAAGTTAAGTCCACAAGCATTTTCTTTATGCCACATGGTTCTTGCCTTGTATTATCTTGTCAACACCTTCTCCAGCCACTGAAATTTCTCTCATTAATTCTTTGACAGCACATTCACCCAACACATACCAGAGCAGCATTGCCTAAGAAAACCCTGTCTCTTGGGGGAATACTTGAGTTGAGATACTACTGAAGCACCAAATTGCCCCCAGGCTCCCCACTCTTTTCTAAATAGAGATTTAATAGTAAGCAGTGTCCAACTAATGCTTAGAAATGACCTTATTATAGATTCTCAACCAAACAGCCACCAAGAAGCACTCTGATAAACTGTTTTTTTAAGAATTGGAAACTATACTGTTAATATCTCAAAGAAGAAAATCTAATTCCTACCTTAAGAAACCCAGAGGAAGAGACAGACACACAAAACAAATTATAATAAAATGTGATACGTACATCAATAGATGCTTGTATGCACAAATTCATTCATCTTTTGGTTCTCTATTCTGTGCCAAGAAGTAGGGATACAGTGGTTAACAAAAGGAACAAAATCTCTGCCCTAAAGAAACTCACATTCCATTGAGAGGTGGGGGTGGTAATAGGCTAAATACTATACTTCCCAGTGTTAATGAGAAAAATATGAATGAGATAAAATGAGAGGTGGTACTGGGCATTGACCAATATAGCACTGAAAGGTAACAATTGGCCTGAGGGATGACAAGCAATCAGTCAAGCAAGAAGTTATTCCAGGCCCAAAGAAGACAAACATTGTACCTTGAGGCAGGCCCAGGCATGGCAGAAATCAGGTTAGTGTGTCTAGAGTAGGAAGGCCAGGTTGAAATGTACAAATGAAAGGAGAACTGAAAAAGAGAAATGCAGCAGCCAGATCCTTCAGGCCACAGTAGGTCAAGTATGGAGTGGGGAGGCAATTGGTTTCAGCCAGAGAGCTACAGGGTTTGATTCATAGTTTATGTAAGAGATCCTTTTGGCTGCTCTGTGGATGCAAATCTGGAGTGGAAGCAAGCAGGTTAGTCAAGAGGCTTCTAAAGTATCAGATTAGAAATGATGGTAGCTTTAGAAAAAAAGAAAAATAAATAAATGATGGTAGCTTGGATGAGGGTGCTGGCAGTAGAGATGGAGAAAAGTAGATGGATGTAGCACATATCTACTGTAGGAGTCAATAAGACTTATGGATTGATTAGAAGAGACTGGGAAGGTCTTAAAATGAAACAATAGTATCGTAGAAGTTAATCTCGTTCTGCAGGGTAGGGAAGCATCTCAGGGTACACATTCTCAAAGAGGTAACATTTAAGCCCAATCTTAAAAGCAAGTGTGAAAAAAAAGAAAAAAGTGTTGGTGAGGACGTGGAGAAATTGGGACCCCTGTGGGAATGTAAACTGGTGCACTCACTGGAAAATGGTATGATGATTCTTCAAAAAATTAAACCTAGAATTACCACATGATCAAGCAACTCCTAGGGACTCAGATATTTGTACCCTTCTATTCATAGCAGCATTATTCACAATAGCCCAAAGGTGGAGGCACAAGTGTCTATCAATGGATGAATGGGTAAACAAAATGTGGTATATACAGTCGACCCTCCACATTCATGGGTTCCACATCTGTGGGTTCCACCAACCGCAGATCAAAAAACCGCATCTGTACTGAATGTGTAGACTTTTTTTCTTGTCATTCCTTAAACAATACAGTATAACAAGTATCTACAAAGCATTTATATTGTAGTAGGTATTATAAATAATCTAGAGATGATTTAAAGTATCCAAGATCCCTATGCATAGGCTATATGCAAATACTACACCATTTTATATCAGGGACTTGAGCATCCTAGGGTTTTGTTATTCGCAGGAGGTCCTGGAAGGAATCCCCTACAGATAAGGAGGGATGATTGTACATATGATGGAATATTATTCAGTCTTCAAAAGAAAATTTTCACACATGCCACAACATGGATGAACTCTAAGACATTATGCTAAGGATTTGAAATGAGTAGAGATAAAGATCATAATACTTCAAATGCCCCACTGAAAAACAAATGTCACAGTTCACACCTCATCCACTGCATGCTTTTGTAATACTGCTTCTACCTAGAATTCTCTTCTGAGCTCATGGCTGCCTGGAGAAAACCTACCTGCTTTTCTTTTCTTTTTTAAAAATTGTGGTGAAATACATATAAAATTTACCATCTTAACCATTTTTAAGTGCACACCTTAATGGCATAAGGTACTTTCACACTGTTGTGCAACCACTGCTACTGTCCAGCCACAGAACTTTTTCATCTTGCAAAACTGAGACTTTCTGTCTCTATGAATTTCACTGTGCTAGGAGGCACCTCATATAAGTGGATCATACAATATTTGTCTTTTTCGTTTAAAATCCTGATGCAAAACTCTGGCTTTATCAGATTCTGAAAAGCCTAGATCTCTCTTTGCCATGTCATAAGGACAGGAAATAACATTCATTTATTTAATAGATACTTGAGCTCCTACTATGTTTCAGGCAGTAATGACTCTGTCCTCCTAAATGTCAGAACAGTGGTGAAGACTGACATCCAGGCCCAAGGTCATAAAGTTATGTAGCTTCAGTTTCGAAAAGTGCAGTGAAGGAAAAGTGCTTGGGTAAGGGACCTAGTTCTAATAAGGGAGCCTACCCTACTTGGAGAGACTGTGAGAAAAGGCTTCCCCGAGGAAAAGGCATTTAACACCTGACTGATGGATAGGAGTGACTCAGAAAAGAAGTCAGAGACCTAAGCCAACCAATAAGACAAAGGGGGACGGTAGAGACAGGTTAGATTGGACATTTTATTGCAGCAGATAACACGTTTTCCAACCCGCAAAAATGTCCAATTTAGACTCCCATACGCAGGAATCAGAGGCTATGAACCAGCGCCTGAGATTTGGTAATAGGCTTCTACCGTGTTTTCTGGACTTTTTATCTTATTGGAAAATATCTTAAATTCTTGCATTTGAAACTCACAAGATAAAAAGAACATCCTTCCCTCTTTCTAACATGGGGGCCAAAGTTTCTCTCCGAGGTCACAGCTGGTGGAAGGGAAGACTACTTTTGGAAAGATGGAACCTGGCTTGCCACCTTGTCCTCCCGCTATCCCTATTACTCTCCCTCAACCTCCGGATGACTTTTCTACTTCTGATCTTGGAGTATGAACAAGTCACCCGTCCGTCACTACTTGATGGGATCTTAAAGGCATCAGGAAGGAGAGGCGCTGCAGCCAGCAACACCTGTTAGTTCAGGATGCAGGTGTGAGGCAGGCTGGGGGCGCGCGGCCGGAAGGGGCACAGGAACTGCAGACCCCGCGCACCTGGAGACTCATCCGCTGCATCCGCGTACCCACAGCTCACAGCCCACGCCCCCCGCCCCCCGCCCCCGCTCACCCTTCTCCTTGGTTACAATGGAGATGAGCGGCACCCGCGGGCGGTCGCTGAAGACCTCGGCCTGCTGCACCAGCGCCTCGCGCACGCTGTGGAAGTCGCTGAGGACCACCACCAGGTAGTGGCCGATAAAGAAGCTGAAGATGCTGCCGTACACACGGGCTAGGTGAGCCAGGAGCACCTGCGGGCCGACGACCGAGGGATCAATACCTGCGGCCCTGGTCCTGCTGCTCAGCCAGCTCCGCCGCCGGAGGAAGGGAGGCAGCAGCACGTGACCGAAGTTGCCCACCAGGGGCCAGGGCGTGGGCCCGGGCGGGATGCCCCGCGCCCGGCGACGCCGCAGCCAGCTCCAGCCCAGCACCGCTACGAGGCCGCACAACAGCAGCGCGTCCCCACTCGGGTCCATCCGCAGCAGCCCCAGAGGCGCACGCAGGAGGCGCGCGGGCCAGGGCGGGTCCTCGGCGGGGGGCTGCGGCGGCCCTGGAGAGGACATGATCGGGGCGCTGGCGGCCTCGGGTTCCCCTTGCTGCCTGGAGGAGACGCGCACGCAGCTGCCTGCCCCGCGGCGTCAGTGTCTTGCTGTGCCCTGGAAGGTCGGGGGCGGGCAAGGGCCGTAGAAGCGCGCCCGGATTGGCTGTGCCGCGCGCATTCTCCCCGCCGCCTCCATTCAGTGACGCCCGGGCGGAACCTGGAGACGCGCCGGCTGCCTGGCGGAGGGGGTTGGCGGGCGAGCGGGTGCGGAACCTGAAGTTTGCCCCGAAGTCCCGTTACGCCCCTTTGTTGGGTCGGGTCTGGTGGAGACTGTCCCTGAAACTGGGATGCTGGCAACACAACCTTGCGCTCTGATTGGCTCTTGGATTCGCTTGTGTCATTCGTTTGTGATTATCACTCGTTTGTCAGTTGACAAACGCAAACGCGTAGTTATGAAGTGCATGCATAAACCGTGCTAGGATCTGTGCTGAGTGCGGGAAACTGGTGAGCAGGCCAGTGAGATAGCTCGGCCTCAGCACCTATACCCTGAGCTGGGAGAATGGGGTCAACGCCATATTCCCGCAGGCTTCGGTGTAGTTCTTTATCCAAACCGGGATTCGCAGCACCCTTTTCTCCACGCAGAGACAGCAGGATGCTGGGAAGCCATGGAATGCAGAATCTGTGGGTGTCAGTTCGGCAGCCAACGCTGCGGAAGGGATGATGGCGGGAGTAGGGGAAGCGAGGGGCGGGCAGCCAGGCAGGAGTCATGTTCTGAGAACTTGCCCTGGGCTAGAAAACTTCTATGCGGAGAGCGAAAGCTGTGTCCATTCCTGCGTGTGGCCTGGGTGCAGCAGAAAATGTACTTAAATCCAGAAATAGCGAAACCAGAATTTGCTTGGGGGATTTAAGTAGCCAGAAATATAAAAAGAAAACCGGTTAAGGGAAGGGTGGCAATATTATTGGTGTTAGACAACACTTGAAAGGCTGAGGTTGAAATATTGGATATGAATTGTATAATACTTTAAAAACAAAGTCTTACTTTATTTAATCTTCCCAGATAATGGCTTTCCTGATAAGGGCTTCCCTTTCTGTCTTGTTTAGGCCAAATCCTGTAGTTTCTGTTCAAGTTGGGTTGAGCATAGAACTGTCTGTACTGGGCCATTTTTCTAGCCTTTTCATTTTTCTCCATACATGAAAAGTTTGAACACCATGCTGTACCTATAAAAATGTGACCAAATAAAGCATAGTGAATCCTCTAAATAAATACATGATCCATTTTATTTTTCTATAAACAAGTGATGCCAGTAGGATGTTAAATTTCAAGTCCACTATGTTCTCATATTCTTTTTGACAAGCTTTTCATGTTATTTTAAGCTTATGCACCCCAAACAAAAAAAACCTCCACACCTCTCATCTTCTATAATTAACCACTACTTGTGAGATTACTTTTCTCAGTTTTTTTGAATTTTTAAATTGTTAAGAGAAGTTTTTAAAAATTTAAACTACTTGTTTGCAGATATGATCTTCAACATGACATTCTGGATGTCATCTGATTCTAGGGCTTTGCTCTCTAGAGCCGCTATATACATCATCCCATACAAGCAATTTAAATTCACAAATGATTTTAAAATAGTTGAAGCTGTGACTAATTTAACAACTCCAACAGCCACCCTTTTATATTGTACAGGATGTAACTGCATATATAGTGTTTTCCTAAATCTCTCATTTTCACTATGTTAACAGATCTGTGGGGCAGATAGGAAATCTGGGCTGAATTTGGCCTCTCCTCACCGTTCATATGTGGAAGTCCTAACCCCCAGTGCCTCAGAATAAGACTGTATTTGGAGAAAGGGCCTTTAAAGAGGTAATTAAGCTCAAATGGAGTCCTGTGGATGGGCTCTTAACACTATGACTGGTGTCTAAAGAAGAGGAAATAAGGACAGAGAGAGGAAAGAGGATGTGAGGACAGTCAGAAGGCAGCCATCTGCAAGTCAGGAGAGAGGTCTCAGAAGAAATCGACCCTGCTGATACCTTGGGTTTTGACCTCTAGTCTCCAGAATGGTGAGGATATAAATATAAATTTCTGTTGTTTAAAACGTCCGGTCTGTAGTACTTTGTTATGGCTGCCCTAGCAAACTAATACAGGAAGTGATACTGTTCATCATATTATGGATACACTGTTTTATTTTATTATTATTATTTTTTGAGATAGAATTCTCACCCAGGCTGGAATGCAGTGGTGTGATCTTGGCTCACTGCAACCTCTGCCTCCCTGGTTCAAGCGATTCTCCTGTCTCACCCTCCTGAGTAGCTGGAATTACAGGCCTGCACCATCACGCCTGACAAATTTGTATTTTTAGTAGAGAAGGGTTTTATCATGTTGGCCAGGCTGATCTCGGACTTCTGACCTCAGGTAATCTGCCCACCTCAGCTTCCCAAAGTGCTGGGATTACAGACGAGAGCCACCATGCCCAGCTGGATACACTATTTTAAACATAAAACCACACAGCTCATTCAGTGCTCCTTAAGGATGAATTTCCCCAAATTACATTCAGGGCGATTTTGCCACATAAAGGAATACTTTCTGCTTCATGTCTCTTATTTTATATAGGTAAAAAAGTAATAGCAGAAGCAGTAAAGGAAGAGAATACTAAGAGATCTTTTGGGTGGGCAGAAGTGGTAAGAAAGATAGTGAGAGGATTATGGGAAAAATCATTTTTATTGAGACCCTAAAGATAATTTTAAGCCACCCACTTTCCTACCTATATCCTTCTTGTTCTACATGGATTTTGGCCAGAATTGTTGGTTACAGTATATCTAAAATAGCTGAGTACTTATTTTGTTATAAAGAGCACTATTCACAATAGCAAAGACTTGGAATCAACCCAAATGTCCATCAGTGACAGATTGGATTAAGAAAATGTGGCACATATACACCATGGAATACTATGCAGCCATAAAAAAGGATGAGTTTGTGTCCTTTGTAGGGACATGGATGCAGCTGGAAACCATCATTCTTAGCAAACTATCACAAGAACAGAAAACCAAACACCGCATGTTCTCACTCATAGGTGGGAACTGAACAATGAGATCACTTGGACTCAGGAAGGGGAACATCACACACCGGGGCCTATCATGGGGAGAGGGGAGGGGGGAGGGATTGCATTGGGAGTTATACCTGATGTAAATGACGAGTTGATGGGTGCAGCAGACCAACATGGCACAAGTATACATATGTAACAAACCTGCACGTTATGCACATGTACCCTACAACTTAAAGTATAATAATAATAAATAAATTTAAAAAAAAAGAGTGGTATTAAATTACTCTATTTGTAAAACTACAATTGTTCAGTTGGTTTGTAATTCTCGGGAGTTAAATGCCACACACCACACCCATCCAGAGTCAATGAGTATGAACAGGGAGAGTGCATCGCTTAAGAAGGGTTTGCAAAATGCTAATGAAGAGAGAAAGTAGAAATGTTATTAGCACTATTTAGTTGCGCAACTCCACAGGTCACTTAAAAATTAACACCTTCGTTCCCTTTAAGTTCTTATGATTCGCTTCGTATATACTCCTTTGAGTGTCTTCTATATATGTGTTTATGCACTCTCTGAGCCTCCATGTTCCTGAACTGAAATTGAGATAATAAATATACCTATATCAAACATAGGGATTAAATAAAATAACTAGCACAATGTCTAGCAATTAGTACTCAATAAACAAAAGCTGTAATTATAATAGTTATCACTGGGTTCTTGATAATAGTTTAAACTTAATAGGTTGTCACTATTGCTGCCTCTTTTTTGCACCTTGCAGATTTACTAGTCTTTTCCGAGCTTAGAATGTGAGACTTGCCAGGATATTGTTTCCTATATTTAGCCTTTATGTCTTGTATAATGAATAAATAAACGTGCCTATCTTCAATATCACCCACTTCATTCCTCTCCACTTGCATATATTATGTATGATTTACTTGGAGAAGAGATGATGGGAGAAAGGCCCCTGAAAAAAAAAAAATATCAGTGTAAGGCAGAATCTCAAAAGTCACAAAATCCAATTCCCAAAACATCCGTTTATTTGGTCAAGGTGGTGCCAGGATTAGGACTTATTTTTTATTTAACACCAAAATGAACACAATCCAGATGTCCTTCAACAAAAGAGGGGGGCAGGGGAAGGGAAAACTATGGTATATTTATTTGATAGATCACTATACTACAATAAAAATGAATCAGCTATGACACACTCTACAGCGTGGATAAATATCAAAAAACATGCCAAGTGAAAAAGCGAGGCACAAGAGTACATACTAAATAGCTGCATTTATATGAAGTTCTGGAACAAACAAAATGAACCTATGGTGATAGACATTAGAACAGGGTGGATTGGCTGGAAAGGACATTGAAAATTTTTTCTAGGGTGGTAGAAATGTTCTATATTCTGATTGAAGTGTTGGTTACTTGGATGTATGCACTTGTCAAAACTTAACTGTACATTTCACTATAGGTAAATTATACCTCAGTAAAACAAACAAACAAAAAAAGCCAATATCTTGGTGAAAAAGACATGGTAAACTAAGAAGACTTAGCAGGTTTAATTTATGAGATGCATGTATTGTGAAGTGGGTACCCATAGGAACAGTTAGTCACTTTAGTTAGCCTGGCCACAATTGTTACCAATTCCTGATGTTTTACTTTTGTGTAGGCCAAAGCGTTGTTGAATTCTCTGTTCCTTACTGCTTCCTCATTTACTTCTGTTTACTATGCAGAAATCATCATGGAAACCACATGGGGACCTCTGTCCAAATCTAACTGGGTTGGCCAGGGTATGTTGTTAACATTTCTGATTTGTTTTCTTCATCTGGTCAAAAGAGAGAGTTGTAACACAAGGACTCTTAGATTCCTCTGGTGTCTAACATTCTTATTCTTAAGTGGATTCTCAGGACTTTGACTTTGGCCTCTGATTAACAGCATGCTTAGTCAATAAAATCTGAAAGAATAAATTATATTTACATGGCAAAGTATAAGCCAGTTACTTCAATAAAACTAACACAAGGAGGCTGGGCGCGGCGGCCCATGCCTGTAATCCCAGTACTTTGGGAGGCTGAGGCAGGCAGATCACTGGAGGTCAGGAGTTTGAGACCAGCCTGGCAAACATGGTGAAACTCTATCTCTACTAAAAAAACAAAAAAATTAGCTGGACATGGTGGCACATGCCTGTAATCCCAGCTTCTTGGGAGGCTGAGGCAGGAGAATTGCTTGAACCCAGGAGGTGGAGGTTTCAGTGAACTGAGATCACGCCACTGCATTCCACCCTTGGCAAGAAAGCAAGACTCTGTCTTGAAAAAGAAGGAAAAAAAAAAACCACAAAAAAAAACTAACACAAGGTTGTTAGCTCCTGGTTTAGGTAACTGTGCTTGGCCCTTTGCCTAACAATGAAGTCTTATTTCTAAAACTCACTAAGAATGAAGTTTTACAAAGAAAGGACATTGAAAGTTTTACAAAGAAAGGACATTGAAAGTTTTACAAAGAAAGGACATTGAAAGGTATTTACAAAGAATACCTACTTCTTCTTTTAGGCAAGAACATACTCATTGCAAACCAGATAGTTCAAAGCCAATATTTTATTCTGCTTTTTAAAAGGGTAATACAGTTTTCATAGAAAATTTGAAAATGCAGGAAACTATAAAGGAGCAACGATCACCTTTTTATTCTTACCACTCAGAGGTAATCATTTATAACATTTATGTGTATATTCTTCTAGTCTTATGTATTTCTAAACTTTATAAATATTCCTATTTATAATATTCACATATTTATAAGTATATGAGGAAAAAGTATCATTAACATTTTCCATGTTGTTCTCCCACAATTTTTTTTTTTACATTCTTTAAGTTCTAGGGTACATGTGCACAACGTGAAGGCTTGTTACATAGGTATACATGTGCCATGTTGGTTTGCTGTACTCTAACTCATCATTTACATTAGGTATTTCTCCTAATGCTATCCCTCCCCCAGCCCCCACCCCCAACAGGCCCCAGTGTGTGATGTTGCCTGCCCTGTGTCCATGTGTTCTCATTGTTCACCTCCCATCTATGAGTGAGAACATGCAGTGTTTGGTTTTCTGTCCTTGTGACAGTTTGCTTAGAATGATGATTTCCAGCTTCATCCATGTCCCTGCAAAGGACATGAACTCATCCTTTTTCATGGCTGCATAGTATTCCATGGTGTATATGTGCCACATTTTCTTAATCCAGTCTATCATTGATGGACATTTGGGTTGGTTCCAAGTCTTTGCTATGGTGAATAGTGCCACAAATAAACATACTGTGTGGTGTGTCTTTATAGTAGCATGATTTATAATCCTTTGGGTATATACCCAGTAATGGGACTGCTGGGTCAAATGGTATTTCTAGTTCTAGATCCTTGAGGAATCGCCACACTGTCTTCCACAATGGTTGAACTAATTTACACTCCCACCAACAGTGTAAAAGCGTTCCTATTTCTCCACATCCTCTCCAGCACCTGTTGTTTCCTGACTTTTTAATGATTGCCATTCTAACTGGCGTGAGATGGTATCTCATTGTGGTTTTGATTTGCATTTCTCTGATGACTAGTGATGATGAGCATTTTTTCATGTGTCTGTTGGCTGCATAAATGTCTTCTTTTGAGAAGTGTCTGTCCATATCCTTTGCCCACTTTTTGATGGGGCTGTTTTTTTCTTGTAAATTTGTTTGAGTTTTTTGTAGATTCTGGATATTAGCCCTTTGTCAGATGGGTAGATTGCAAAAATTTTCTCCTATTCTGTAGGTTGCCTGTTCACTCTGATGATAGTTCTTTTAGCTGTCCAGAAGCTTTTTAGTTTAATTAGATCCCATTTATCTATTTTGGCTTTTGTTGCCATCGCTTTTGGTGTTTTAGTCATGAAGTGTTTGCCCATGCCTATGTCCTGAATGGTTTTATTTTTTAATTTTTTTTAGACAGAGTCTCACTCTGTCACCCAGGCTGGAGTGCAGTGGCACGATCTTGGCTCACTGCAACCTCCGCCTCCCATGTTCAAGTGATTCTCCTGCCTCAGCCTCCCGAGTAGCTGGGATTACAGGCACATGCCACCTCGCCCGGCTAATTTTTGTTATTTTTAGTAGAGACGGGGTTTCACCATGTTAGCCAGGCTGGTCTGGAACTCCTGACCTCGTGATCCACCTGCCTTGGCCTCCCAAAGTGCTGGGATTACTGGCATAAGCCACTGTGCCCAGCTCATTTGTTTTTAAATTTATTATTATTATTATTATTATTATTTTATGAGATAGAGTCTTGCTGTGTTGCCCAGGCTGAAGTACAGTGGTGCAATCTTGGCTCAGTGCAACCTCCACCTCCCAGGTTCAACAGATTCTCATGCCTCAGCCTCCCAAGTAACTGGGATTATAGGCGTGTGCCACCACACCTGGGTAATTTTTGTTGTTGTTGTTGTATTTTTAGTAGAGACAGGGTTTTCCCATGTTAGCCAGGCTGGTCTTGAACTCCTGGCCTCAAGTGATCCTCTTGCCTCCCACAAATCATTTTTAATTACTATATTCTAGCCCAGGGATCAGCAGTTTTTGCCTGAAAAGGACCAAATAGTAAATATTTCAGATTTTGTGTGCCATATGGTCTCTGTCACAACTGTGTAACTCTGCTTGCCGTGGGAGTAGGAAAGCAGCCATTGACAATAAGTAAATAAATGGGCATGGCTATTTCCAATAAAATTTGCTTTATGGAAAAAGGTAGCAGCTGTGCTTAGCCTGCAGGCTTTTATTTCCTCACACTTGAATTCAAAAAAATCTAGTCCATTGTTTAAAAATATTTCAAAGTTTAACCAATAGCTAGTTGTTGACCCTCGTTAAAGGTTTTTTGCTATTGTAAACCATACTGGGATATATACATCTTTGATTATTTCAGTAGGATAAATACCACAAAGAACTGGTACATTTCTAAGGCTATTGATACATAAAGTGTACACATGCACACACACATGTGCACGCACACACACACACACACACACACCAACTTTTGCCTTTATACCTCTCGGAGTTATTTGTATTAAAAATGTGATATATCCTTTTGGATTTCTTATGTTTACATAATTTCCCTCCTCCTCCCCCATAAATGGTGTCACACTCTGCTTTTGGTTAATTAACCTGCTCTTTTAACCTACCAGTGTATTTTGAGAATCTCTCCATGCCAATGAGAATCCATCAGCCTCATCCTTTTTAATAGCTGTCTGATAATTTCACTGAATAGATTCTTCATCAATAGATTTTTACTGGAGTACACTAATTGTCATGAACTATTCTCAGCCCTGGGGATACTATCTAAGCAAAACAAAGTGCTTGCCCTTAGAAGAGGTTTTTCGCGGGAGAAGACAAAAGATGGACAGGCCAGGCATGGTGGCTCAAGCCTGTAATCCCAGCACTTTTGGAAGCTGAGGCGGGTGGATTGCTCAAGCCCAGGAGTTTGAGACCAGCCTGCACAACATAGTAAAACCCCATCTCTACAAAAGATAGAAAGAGATGGACAAATGTATAATGTCAGTTGGTGATAAGTACTATGGAAGAAATAAGGCACATGAAGAGGATGGTAGGTATTTGTGTGTGTGTGTGTGTGTGTGTGTGTGTGTGTGTGTGTGTAGGGAGTGGTTTATTTAATTCAGGTTGTTCAGGGAAGGCCTCTTTTAAATAGACAGCTGATCACCTGATGGAAGGCTTTTACATACCTGGGGAAAGAGCATTCCAGACAGAGGAAATGGTAAGTGTAAAGGCCCTGAGGCTGAGGTGTGCTAGGAGTTTTCCAGGAACAAGGAGGCCACCTGGCTAGGGTGGAAAGAGCAAGGGCAAGGTGGTAAGAGTTGGAATCAGAGAGGTAGCAATGTAGGACGTTTTAGAGATGTTGATCTTTACTCTCAGTAACATGGTGCATCACTGAAGAGTTTTTGAGAAGGAATGCAATCATTTGGCTTGTATTTTAACAGAATCACTTTCGCTACCTGTAAAGGGGCAAAGGTCAAACCAAGGAGCCCATTAAGAAATCGATTTAAGTATGTCACAACTTGTTACTCATATCCTCTACTAGTAAACATCTAAGTTATTTTCAGTTTCTTTCAATTAAAAATATGCTGAAATATCGGGAGTTTTTTGGGTTTTTTTTATTGTGGTAAAAATATGTATAACATTTACCATTTTAGTCGTTTTTAAGTGTACAGTTCAGTGGCATTAAGTACATTCACAGTGTTGTGTAACTATCACTACTATTTCTGGAAGTGTTTCATTATTCCAAATAGAAACTCTGTACCTAATAAGCAACAATTTGTCATTCTCCCTTCCCTTTAGTCACAAGCTCTATTCCATTTGTCTTTATGAATTTGCCTATTCTAGGTACCTCTTTTAAGGTGAATCATATATTTGTCCTTCTGTATCTGGCTTATTTAACTTAGAATAACATTTTCAAAGTTTACTCATGTTTGTAGCATGTGTCAGAATTCCATTCCTTTTAATAGCTGGATAATACTCCATTGTTGCATATATCACATGGTTTATCCTTTCATCTGTTGATAGACACATAGATTGTTTCCACCTTTGGGCTACTGTGAAAAATACTGTGAACACTGGTGTGCAAATATATGTTTGAGTCCTTGATTTCAATTTATTTGGCTACATACAGAGGAGTAAAATTGCTGGATTATATGGTAATTCTTTTGGGGACCCAACATGCTGTTCTCTACAGAAGCTGCATTATTTTACATTCCCACCAGCAACAATAAGGGTTGCAATTTCTTTTATTTTTTTTAATGGGTTCTGTAAATGGCGAATGCAATATCTTTATATCCTCACCAACACTTGTCATTTTCTGTTTGTCTTTTCCTTAATAGCCATCCTAATGGTAGTAAAGTGTATCTCATTGTGGTTTTGGACTTGTATTTTTCTAATGACTAATGATGCTGAGCATTTTCTCATATGCTTTCTGGACATTTACATATATTCTTTGGAGAAATGTCTATTCAAATCCTTTGCCCATTTTTGAAAGCGGTTGTTTGGTTGTTGCTGAGTTGTAGGATCATTTTAGATATTCTGAATATGAATCCTTTATCATAGGGGTCCCCAACCCTCAGGCTGCAGACTGGTACCAGTCCGTGGCCTGTTAGGAGCTGGGCTGTATAGTAGGAGGTGAGTGGCCTGTGAGCATGCATGACCGCCTGAATTCCACCTCCTTTCAGATGAGTGGTGGCATTAGATTCTCATAGGAGTGCTGACCCTATTGTGAACTGTGCATGCGAAGGATCTAGGTTGCATGCTTCTTATGAGAATCTATTACCTGATGATCTGAGTTGGAACAGTTTTGTCCTGAAATCATCTCCCTCCTCCCTGCTAGTCCGTGGAAAAATTGTCTTTCACGAAACTAGTCCCTAGTGCCAAAAGGTTGGAGACGACTGCTTTATCAGATATAGGATTTGCAGCTATTTTCTGTCATTCTGTGGATTGTCTTTTTGCTCCCTTCATATTGTAATTTGATGTAATAAAGTAAATTTTGATAAATTTCAGTTTATCTGTTTTTTATTGCCTATTCTTCTGATATCATACTTAATAAGTACACAGTCCAAGGTCATAAAGAGCTTCATCTATTTCTTCTAAGAGTTTCATAGTTTTAGCTCTTAAATTTAGGTCTTTGATCCATTTTTTGCATTAATTTTTGTATGGGGTATCAGGTAAGAGTCTAACTTCATTCTTTTGTATGTGGATTTCCAATTTTCACAGAGCTGTTTGTTAAAAACACTATCCTGCCCAGGCATGGTGGCTCACACCTATAATCCCAGCACTTTGGGAGGCCAAAGCAGGCAGATCACTTGAGGCCAGGAGTTCAAGACCAGCCTGGCCAACATAGCGAAATCTTATCTCTACTAAAAATACACAAATTAGCTGGGTGTGGTGGCACGCACCTGTAGTCCCAGCTTCTTAGGAGGCTGAGGCACAAGAATTGCCTGAACCCAGGAGGCAGAGGTAGCAGTGAGCTGAGATTGTGCCACTGCGCTCCAGCCTGGGTGACAGAGTGAGACTGTGTCTCAAAACAAACAAACAGACAACAACAGCAGCAACAAAAACAGCAATCCCTCCCGCCTGCCCCAATCCTTTCTCCATCTAATGGTCTTAGCACCTTTATTGAAAATCAACTGACTATATATATGTGAGAGTTTATTTCAGGGGTCTCTATTCTATCCCATTAGTCTGTATGTCTGTCCTTGTGCCAGTACCACACTGTTTTGACTACTGTACATTTATAGTAAGTTTTGAAATAAGGAAATATGAGTTCTCCAACCATTCCTTTTTCAATACTTTTGGCTATTTTGAAAAATTTGGCTATACTGACAAACAATTTGGCTACTATTTTAGTCCCTTGAGATTTCATATGAATTTTTAGACAGGTTTTTCTATATCTATAGAAAACACCATTGATATTTTCATAGAGATTGCATTGAATCTGTAGATTGCTTTGGGTAATATTGTCATCTTTACAATATCAAGTATTCTAATCCATGAACATGGGATGTCTTCCCATCTATTTAGATCTTTAATTTCTTTCAGCAATGTTTTGTACTTTCAGCACACAAGTCTTTCGCCTCCTTGGTTAAATTGATTCCAAAGTACTTTATTCTTTTGATGCTATTATAAATGAAATTATTTTCTTAATTTCTTTTTCAGATTGTTCATTGTTAGTGCATACAAACAACTGATTGTGTTTTTGTCTGCAAATTTGCTGAATTCATTCATTAAACAGTTTAAAATTTATTTTTTTATTTTTAATTTTTCATTCAGACTCATATGATTTGAAATCTACACAAGTTTTTCTGTTGAATTTTTATTTTTTAACATATAAGATCATGTCGTATGCAAATGGTTAATTTTACTTGTTCCTTTCCAATTTCAATGCCTCATTTCTTTTTCTTGCTTAATTGCTCTGGCAAGAACTTCCAATATTATGTTGAATGCAAGTGGAGAACTGGGCATTCTTCACTTGTTCCTGATCATTCTTGACATTTCCCTTTTAGGGGAAAAGGTTTTAGTCACCATTGAGCATGATGTTAACTGGCTTTTTCATAATAACTTCCTTATGTTGAGGTAACTTCCTTTTATTCCTAGTTTGTTTAGTTTTATCATGAAAGAATGTTGAATTTTGTAAAATGCTTTTTCTGCATCAATTGAAATGATCATGTCCTTTTCACCCTTCGTTCTGTTAATGTAATGTATTATGTTGATTGATTTTCATGTTAAACCATCCTTCCATTTCAGGAATAAATCCCATTTGGTCTTGTTATATATCCCTTTTAACATGCTGCTGAATTCAGCTGACTAGTAGTTTATTGAAGATTTTTATGCCAATGTTTATAAGGGATATTAGTCTTTTTTTTTTTTTTGTAGTGTTTTTGTCTGGCTTTGGTATTGGTGATAACTCTGGCTTCATAGACTGAATTAGGAAGTGTTCTTTCCTCTTTCTGGAAATGTCTGAGAAGGATTGGTTTTAATTCTTTATTTTTTGAGACAGGATCTTGCTATGTTGCCCAGGCTGGAGTTCAGTGGTATGATCACAGCTCATTGCAGCCTTAACCTCCCAGGTTCAAGCAGTCCTCCTACTTTGTGCCCAAGTAGCCGGGACCACAGGCACGTGTCACCATGCCCAATTTTTTTTTTTTTTTTTTTTTTTTTTTTAATAAAGATGGGATTTTGTTATGTTGTCCAGGCTAGTTTCAAACTCCTGGGCTCAAGTGATCCATCCACCTTAGCCTCCCAAAGAGCTGAGATTACAGGCATGAGCCACCATGTCTGGCTACTTTTTCCTTAAATGCTTAGTAGAATTCACCAACAAAGCCACGGTTCAGGGTTTTCTTTGTTGGAAAGTTTCTGATTACTCATTCTACCTCCCTGCTAATTAGAGGTCTGTTCAGATTTTCTATTGCTTCATGATTCAATACTGGTAGGTTTTGTGTACATTTGTTCATTGTACTCTTATAAACCTATTTCTGTATAATCAGGAGTAATATCTCCACTTTCATTTATGATTTCAGTAATTTGAGCCTTCTTCTTAGGCAGTCTAGCTAAAGGTTTGTCAATTCTGTTGCTCTTTTCAAAGAACCAGTTTTTCATTTCATTGATTTTTCTATTATTTTTCTATTCTCTATTTATCTCTGCTCCAGTCTTTATTATTTCCTTCCTCCTGCTAACTTTGAATTTTATTTGGTCTTCTTTTTCAAGTCCCTTAAGATCTAAAGTTACATTATTGATTTCTTCTTTCCTAAAACATATGCATTTACAGCTATACATTTCATTCGGTGCTGTGTTTGCTGCATCCCATAGTTTTGGTATGCTGTATTTTCGTTATTTGTCTCAAGATATTTTCAAATTCCCCTTGCACTTTCTTCTTTGATCCACTGGTTAAGTGCGTTGGTTAATTCCCATATATTTGCAATTTTTTTCAGTTTGGGCAATTTCATTTTATATAGCTCCAGGAGAAGTCTTGTCACCACTTCTTTTGTAAAGGCTGCTATACAAAACAACATTGAACAATTATTTCTGTTTTTGAACTGAACTCTGATATAATTTAATCTCAAAATGCTCTTGAGAACTGCCCAAACTCTGATATTCTCTCCAATATTTAGGCAGGTTATTAAAAAATCAACTCACTAGTTACTGGTGAAATACAGTAACTTTGTTGGTAGTACAGGATGGTACTAAACATATTGTGTCGCTGTGCTGGATCAGCTGTACTTATTAGGTTGTTGCAAAAGTAATTGTGTTTTTTGAAATTAAAAGCAATGGCAAAAACTGCAATTACTTTTGCACCAACCTAATACTTGGGACTGGGATAACGGGATCACTTTTAATCCCATGGCCAAGGGCACCATAGATTAGTGAATGAAATCTTCTGTTAGAAAAAATACATTTCCACACTAGCAATTCATCTTTCACTTTTCTGGAACTTTCTGGAGAGATTATGGCCAAACAATTCATGTATCTGATTAGTGTGCACAAATGTAGGAAAGACAGGCAGAGTGGGGGCTTTGGAAACATAATCTTAGACATATGACATTAAAACTCATTAACAGTGAGTTTGCTTTATTCTAACAAATTTGTGGGCTCAGACACTTGAGGATTCTTGAGGATTCTTTTGCCTTCAAGGTCATTTTGCACTAGGAGTCAACTTTTCTCCCCTTTGAAACGTAGTGAATTGTAAGAAAAATCTGTAGCATGTGACAAAGAACCTGGCCCAAGGACAGTTTGCTTCTGAAACTAATTTCCTAACAAAACCCTAACAAACGGTGATGGTGACCATAGTAATTATGACAGGAAGGCAGCAAGCTGTAGCCCACAAAAACAAAACTCAAGTTCTAGCTCTAACATTTATGAACCCTTTCATGTCATAAAATGAGGTCACCTTCTCTTGCCTTGCTTACTTCACAGGGTTTTGTGAAGATTAAAGAATGTATGTCAAGCGTTAACGGTAAAATGCTGTTTGATTACAGGTACCACATATGGATTAAATGTGCATTATATATATATCTATATACACACACATAGTAATACATAATCCATTACTATCCTAACTTGTATTAGTAATACAGTATTACACTTCTGATATTCTTATGTATTAGAAGAAAATAAAATTTACATGTCAGTTTCTGAAGCATCTGTGACTTTACTTACAAGCCCACAAGTTAGCCTGATTCCTGTTTCATTGGACGCTGGGAGAAGACACAAGACTCCTGAGTCAGAGACAAAGGACTTCACTACGCATAGCATAGCAGTAGCCAAAGTGTCAGCATGGTCCCTTTGGCTCCCTTGTCTCTCAAATCCCATAGGGATGACTTGGAGAGGTCAAGACAGATGTTACATATGTAGTGGGTTTGCAACTCAACTGAGGACCACTGAGCTTGGCGTTTTTACTGCTTTACAGTAAACAGAAAAAAAGACTTATTTAGGGTGATATGCTACCTCATTACTTAACATTGCTTACTGCAAATACAATCCTGAGAAATGGCCTGGGAAACAGGAGTTAGGGCCTTGCACTCAGCATGCCCAGCAAAAAATGTCTGGATGGATGCTCAGAGACCATGGCACATCACCTCTCCCAACCTTTGGATGAGATAAAATTTGATGTCTATTTTGCGATTTTGCTAAAATATTAAGTAGAAAATAATGGTAAAATTCAGTGACAATGCATCCAGAAAAGCAATTCACTTCCACTTCTGGAACATCTAGCTGGCTGTGAAGGCCCTGACCAACACTTCTTAAAACTTACAAACATTTCCTAAGACTTGCATATATTTTATGCAATTGAATTTATTATGATGTGACTTAGGAGTTATGGACGAGTCTTACAGTGCAGACATTCCCACTTTGATGTCAGGAATTTTATGTATCAGCAGCTCTAGTGCATGGCACACAGAATCACTCAAATGGTTTGTGAACATAGTCTAGTTTCCTGTCTTCCTGTGTCTCAGCAGGAGATTCAAAATATCAGAGAAGATGAACATTATTAAAAGTTGTGGTGACCTCTTAATAGCACGATCATCTGAAGAGACTGAAGGCATTGCGTAGGGTCAAGACTGTAATGACCTGCAATCAAAAAACCTTACAGACTTGAAGCTGAGTCCGTCGTTGAGTAGGCATATGGATCATACAGATGATACTTTGCTACCTTTAAATATGGTGGGGATGGGATGGGGGTTGAAGTAAGTGAATTTAAATTCACTTTCTAGTGAGACTAGCATCTAATCCTGGTGGCAAAACTTGTTTGGACACACCACTACACTCTGATTCTAAAATCAACAGCTGTGAGGTAGAGATCTCAAACCAAGCATGAATGATCACCATTCTTTTTTGTTTCAAAGTGGTTTTATTACTTATGAAACTTGCCCATGATTAGTGTGATTGAAAATGCCACTTTAACTGCAGTTGTAAAGTTCCTATTGATTCCTTATTGGAGTAAGAGACAGAGTACTACTTTAAAAGACTTCACTATCCTCAGCAGTTTCAAAAATGCCCAGAGAGTTTTATTCTCTCATAGGAGGCACACTCAAGAGCTTTTGTATGAAGAAAACAAATGGAACCCAGAATGAATTAGCCCCTTAGTAGAAGTTCCTGTTAGGTCCTTGCACGACAAACAAGAGTTCACATTAGTTTCTTGCACACTGCATTCTAGATAAGGGCAGCCTTTGAAGCTATGTGGCCAGCAAAATCAGCATGCCAGTGTTTCCACAGGATAATCAGAACATCACTGTGATGAGCTTTTCATCCAAGGTCTGAGTGGAGGTGGCAGAAAAACTATTCTGATCTATGCTCTATCATTTCTAGACAATCCAAGGATAAAGCATGGACTATCTCCTGTAACTTACTCTTTGAACCTTATTATCTTATCCTATTCACTTCACCCCACTGAATTGCTTTTACAAAATTTATCTTGGAGGAGGGGCATTTGTCATCAGCAGGTTCAAAACCAACTTTCTGCACCTTGCTGTTGCAATGTCTAGCAAACTCCAGTTGAGGACATTACCTTAGGCTTCTGTCTTGTGAAGGCATAAGGAGACCTAGTGACAGAAAGGGGTCTGCTTTTCATGAGTGACTTTGTCTTCTTGTGAACAGTGAAAATCAGAATCATGGAATGTGTGATTTTCTTCTCCATGAATGACCTTGTATTGTTCTGAATTATTTTTCACCTTAAATCCATTAATTGAAAGTTATTACTTTATTTTAAAAATAGTCTTCGAAGAAAATATCCCTCTTGTGGTTTTAACAAGTACTCTAAAACTAGAACTCTTTTAAAAATGACACATTTTGTAAACAGAAAGAAACAGTAATAATTTTGAAAAGACTGTTGATATCATTGTGGTTTATTAGGTAAATACAAAGTATAGGCTCTTGCATTTTTAAAAAAGCAAAACCAAAGAGATTAGAAACCAAGTACACATATCCCCTTTAGAAGAGAAACATAAATCAGTTTCAACAGTTAGGCACTTAAAAATGTAAATGTAAGACAACATTTTAGAAGTATAAACTATAGTTACACTCCTAAATTCCTCCTGAAATGTTTACAAACACAAAATCACAAGCATGGAAAACAAATTTCCTCTTTATCAAAAAAGGAACCTGAATTTGAATCCAATGTGATAAACCAATGATTAAGGTACTGGTGGGTAGGAGAAAAGAGCTTCTGAAATTTACATACTTGATTAAAATGTAAGCATTTCATAAAACTATCACAATAGCATACAGTAGATACAATGAAAAATATATGTCAGGAAAATAATGAATTCTAGACTTAAAATTTTACTTTACAACAAGGCACTTAACACATTGAAACAGTACAGTAAATTTCCAAAAGAATGCAATTGGCTACCTCTGAAACCTTGTAATAATATTTCTTTTGTGAATATACGGTAACATAACCATACGTTTTGCAGCATTAATCATTGCATAGGAGGTAAATTAAATAATGAATTCCAACTTGGCAATTAGATTAGTTTTTGTTCATCATTTCCTCTTTTTCTTTTAAAGGATAGTTTTAAATAATTCCACAATAAAGCACTCTTCTCATTCATGATTTATTTAGAACATAGCATAGATTAATGAGTAAGAAAATAAATCAGAACTTATAAGGTGTGTATCTGTATAAAAACTTATCTTTGGGTACCATTGACATGATTTTCAGTGTTTGGGTGTTGAAGTCAAGAGCACTTCTTTATAGAAGAAATATTTTCAGCAACTGAGTCAAAGGCGTTAAATTATTGCAACACAAGGACATTAAAAACAAATACTAAAAATCTTTATATATATAAATAGAAAAGCCTTCAACACATGGCATATAACTTATAATATGCTTGATTTAAACATGTAAACTCATTAAGAAATTCCTTCTCACACTTCCTTACACTACAGAGGCTAGTGCATTAAGATTGGCTTAAAGTTTTAATCAGTTTTACAGTGCAGAACAAAAACAAAAAATAATTAAGAAAGAAATGTTCAAACTATTTAAGGGGCAAGATATGAACTTTCAATGAAAAAAGAAACTGCATGAGTTCTATCATGTAAAAAAAAAACAAGACAACAAATTTGGTGTTTCAAAGTAAACAAAATATAGATCGTTATAAAGGGAGACACTAATGATTGTGATCATGAGAGGTAAAAATGTTCTACAAATTTTCTTTGATTAAATGGATAAAAGGTTAGAATTACACGTGCCTATCATCTGAGCACATTTTACCTTTGGGAAAGGTTTAAAATGCTTTTAAAATAATTCCTTTCACATGATACTTTCAGATTATTGGCACACATAACAAAACAAATGCCTTTCAAAAACTTGAAAACAGGCTTTTAAAAGTGGTGTTTGCATTCCTAGTCATAAAGTATATTGCCACAAGGGGGCACTGGTAATACAGCAAAGAACCCTAATGCAATGTCATCCACAAACCAGAGTAGACTCAATGCTCACTCTCAAAACAGCCTTCCTTCCACAGCAAAACTTGTTTCCCAAGATGCCAGTAAGTTAAGTAACAAATTCACAATTAGTTCAAGTGGACTCGGGAAAGGATGCTTTATTTTCAGATCTAGTGGACGAGTTCAATGATAGGATCTGAGAGAACTTCATTTGAAATCATTTAGAAAAAAAAATGTGGCATACTCTGTAGGAATTATATGTTATAGGTATTTCACAGACAACCTAAATTACAGGAAAAGCTTCAACAGGAGCACAGACTTAAAAACAAAAAAAGGGATAATAAGATATGTATCTTAACTGGCAAAGAATAGGTGCTCCAAACATTTATGATTTCAAAGGCAAGATCATACTTGTTTTATATCCCAAAGTGGCACACTGGGTTGAAGGTCAAGTTTTCTTTTCTATATGTAAATGGGTTTTACTATGTTTTTTTTTTTTTACCATCCTGAAATTTTGATTCTCCCACCCTTATTTGCAAACCATGGACTTCCTCAACTGAATGACAGAGCTATACGACACATGCGTGTAAAGACATGGCAGTGGCAGTGGCCACATTGGCATCACAGGTGTTTTTAAAGTTCTTTAAGAGGTGATGGGGTTTTTTTAAAATTAAAAAACTGGATTACTTGACTAAAATCCAAGGCTTACTGTTTCAGGGGGTCTGTAGTAATTGGTACACAATTTTTTTTTATTTATTAAGTTTAAACACTTTTTTTTTATTCAATAGACGAAAGGTGGGTTATCCAGACACAGCTGAATAAGGTTGTAAGGTGTATCGATTTGTCTTATTTGAATTAGAGGCTCAAGGAAAACACCAGTGTTAGGAGAGTAAAATCCAGGCTTCTGTGTCAGATTATTTTCTTTATAATCAGGCAACAGGAACTTAAAAATCAGTGTTTTCAAGTAGAACACCTTGTTCTTGCACAAGTTTTGCTATTTAATAAATGAATATAAGTGAACATTATATAGAATTATGTCTAAACTCGGCATACTAGGCATATGTTTATTATTGGTGTATTTAATAAGAAATACTGGAAAATTCAGTGTGCTTCAAAGCCTGCCAAGAATGTTTGGGGTTTTAATTCTTGTTTAAAATAACTGAATTAAAGAGTCTTGCTTCATGACATTAAATTCAACTACCTTTCCTTTAGTGATTATTCTATGACACACAGAAAAAGCCATTCTGAAAACATACACAAGATTTTAGCACCGAAGAATGTTGACGCTTCTGAACGATTTGCATTGTGCTTTTCTCAAACAATTTAAAGGTCAATTTTGTGCAGTCAAGGCTGACTAGTTTATAATGATAAATTTGGGAATGTTTTCCATTCCAAATGAAAGACAAATTTCACCTTCAATATAAACATAACTGCCTCCTTCTACCCGCATTGGCCTCTCCACCCTCTGCCCTAGTGTTGATAACTTTGCAACCTTAAAACTTTTCTAAGGTTTCTAAAAGTCTTGCAAATCAACCTTCAAAAGTAGTTAAGAAATTAAGCCAAGAATTATCCAAAAGATTCAATAGCATTAAATAATGCACTAAATCCGATAACATTAAATCTGATCGGATTTTTTTTAATCCATTTTTTTGGCATCACCTTAAAGAAATTTAGAAACAGTTATCCCCCTTCACTGTGTAGCTGTAACTAACACACTGATTCCGAGAGTATATTATAGTGCAGCACCATGTTATTTTCACAGGGTAGAAGTAAAATTACTCAATTGTGGCATATGTCCTTAGGACTAGTTATGAGAAGCTGAGTCTCTTGCTAAAAGCAAGGACACATTTTTAGCAAGGATACATTAACTTTCAGGTTCCGTCTTGGTTTTTCCATAAAGTACAATATAAAAAGGAAGAAATCACCTTCAATGAAATTTGACCAAATATATTTCTGTGCTCCAATTAGGAGCCCTAAAATTGATCTCACACCAGGGCCTGGCCTGGAAGGGAAACAGGCTCATTCCCCAAGTGGCGTGAGCCTCAGTTGACACACATGTGTTTTCAGCCTATGCTAGAAGAGTTGACTGCCCTGGGGCACCAGATCCAAATTTACAGGGCAGACAGCATCTAAGTGTGTACTCAAGGGCCACTCATTAACAGAAACCACCTCATGTTTCCTGTGTGTCTGTCATAGAGATTTTAAAGTGAAACGTTTACACACATGTAAAATCTGTGGGGTGTGTCAAATACTTTCATGTTTACTTGGATCAGCTTTCCTTTTTAAGATAAAATGATCTTTTAAAAACAAAACAAAACAAAAAAAATTAAAAGTGATACATAGCGCGTTGGGTGGCAGCAGCAGTGTGCACTCCTGGACTCAACCCTAACTTTCCACGTGACAGGGTAGAAACAAAATTCACCCAAAGCTGACGCACAACCCGTGGATCTTCCCCTTGCTAAACCTAATGCTAGAAACCACTCTCAGCATTAGGCTGTTCTATTTACACAGTGGCTGTAGATGTCCAGATATTTTATTTAAAATATTAACACATTCTTCTCACCTTGGGAGGAAAAATATCCTGAAAAAATTCTGAAGTAGAGGGTTTTGGTGGAGAAAGAATAAAGAAAGGAGGAATATGTTCTTTGGCACCTCTTTAACAAGCTCATTAGTAAAGTCCCAGGGTGGGGGCTTGTCACCAATGAATGAAGAGCTGCAAGAGAATGTATCTTTCTCGGGATGAAGAAGAAAAACAGTCAAAGGGTAATACTTTGTTCATCTTTCTATTCATTTACACAAAATTTGGTCCATTTCTTCATTTACCAGTCATTTCTCCTAAAATAAAAAACAAAACTATACCTTTGGTTACAGCGTTAACTCTTTTGGTGTAAGAGCTGATGCCTTTGTTTTGCTCCTCAGGTCGATTTCTCATTGTCTTCACCAATCTTCTGAACCCGTGAATACTTTTTGCATGATGATTTGAAGCAGCCAGGAGGCCAAGACAGCGGCCAGGAGAAGCAGCAAGGAATTGAGCCTTGTACATTTTTCTCAAAAAAATAAAAGATGGGGAACCACCATGCTCGAGATAAGAAATTAGTCTGTGAAGAGACCTTCAAGTTCTGCAAATGGTAGAAAAAAAGTAAAATGAGACATATCTTTCTCAATTTGCATCCTAATTATTGTCTTAAATTGGCATTCACTGTAACCTAAGGAAAACAGAATTCAGATCACATAGCAGTAATGATTTTCATGTCCTTTCCCTAACTCTACCATGACTCCGGTCCCCTAACACACCTAGGTGTCTTTCCTTCCTTTGTGGCTCATGCAATTTCTTTTGCCTGCAATTCCAGTAAGAATGGAGACTCTGGGAGTGGATGTCAGAATTACTCAGGAGGAATAATTTTCAGGATGTGTGAGTGATCAAATCTAGGGGTCAAAGAGTGAAAGAAGAGCTCAGAAGGTTGAACACATTTAAGAGGAAAGATGAAAATTTTGGTTCAGTGTTGTCAGCAGTCAACTAGATGGAAGTGTAAGAAGGAAGATGGAAATAGGAGACTACAAAATAGGAAACAGAGCTACAAAGAGAAATAAAGTAATCCATAGAAAGAGCATTTATTAGTGGACACCAAAAGTTGGATGTCGATCCTTTGGAAATGTCATATTTCAATTGCTCACAAATTCTCCAAATTGACAATATGGCAAGTCTATTCAAAGATAAGTAAGTCATGGTACACAGACTAACTCTATTATACCAAGGACACTTACCAAGACTAGGAGAAAACAGAGACTGGGAGGAATAATTCTGCCTTGGGACCAGAGGAAGAGAGCAAGAGTTACAGAAAAAAGAGGTGGCATTTGAGCTAGCTCTTTAAGTATGAATGGGAGAAGAAAGAAAAGGGTATCTGGAAACAAGGAAGCAGCAGTAGCAAATGAGGAAGAATCGGAAGGGAAGCCAGAGAGCATCATTATCACCAGAGGATATACCAAATCCAGTCATTCATAAGCTATTTAGTTTGTGATTTTAAACAATAGCTGCTATCAGCCGGGCAAGGTGGTTCACGCCTGTAATCCTGGCATTTTGGGAGGCTGAGGCAGGAGGATCACTTGAGGTCAGGAGTTCAAGGCCAGCCTGGCCAACATGGTGAAACCCTGTCTCTACTAAAAATACAAAATAAAAATTAGCCAGGCGTGGTGGGGTGCACCTGTAATCCCAGCAATTTGGGAGGCTGAGGCACAAGAATCGCTTGAACTTGGAAGGTGGAGGTTGCAGTGAGCCAAGATTGCACCACTGTACTCCAGCTTGGGCAACAGAACAAGACTGTCTCAAAAAAAAAAAAAAAAAAAAATTTTTTTAAATAGCTGTTACCTTCTCCTTAAAATTAATTTAAGTTGAAGGCAGGGATTATGTCTTACCCAGCTGCACTACAATGCCTTTACAGAGAAGGTTCCTAAATTTTAATTTAGTACATATATTTCTTCATTCTAGTATAAATTACCTGAGTTAGTGATGCACTGTGCTCCATAACCTTATGGCATCTTTATCCATAAATGGCATTCATATTTGTGAAGTTCTTTGCTTTATTTTAAAAAGCAGTAATGGATATATGTTTAAGTGAATGTGGCAACATCAGTTATCCCCAATTAAGCTATCTAAAACCCCACGACATGAAAAGGGTCCACTGCATTCAAAGCAAAGAAATTATCCAAGCATCTTCACTGCTCTCACCTTTTCATTGGCCATTGAATGGTACCACCAAAACAGTCGTGTTGTGATATAATAAGCAATGATCACATCGACAGTGTAGTGTTCATGTGCTACAAGAATGCAGATGATCCCGGCAGCACTCAGCAGCCAGCAGATTAAATGATACCACCAGAAGTGACGAGGCGAATCTGGACAGCAGAAAAATTACAGAGTTAATAAGATTCCCAGAGATGAATATAATGATCACAGTCCGTCCTAACGACCTTAAGTAGAATAACCCAGGATCAAGAGGTCACCAGAAGGAGAAAACTGAGAACGTAAACTGAGTCACTATGAACTGCCCAGGATCTGCTCAGGTAGGAGGGAGGCAGAGGGGCTCCCTGGCAGTGGGTGTAATAGTCATTCACTGGGGAAGCTGGTAACACTAGACATTCTAGGCCTTGCCCATGTGAATAAGCTGTTTCATAAGAAAGAGAACAGAATTGTTTATTAGGTTGGCTGGAATTGCATACTGGCTCACATAAAGGAGCCACTTTCCCACTGGAAAGAAAGATAGTAGGGGTCAAAAGAAAAGGTGGTTGTCTATGAAAATAAGGAGGGAAATGGGAAAACAGGAGTAATTTCAGGTTTTAAATTTATATTAGTTCTCCAGGGGTATGTGTAGGGTAAGGGCGTCAGAAGGAATGGCATTGTGGCTAGCAGTATTTTGATTCTCAGCAATTTTACACTGTTATTGCCAATAGCAACTATAAAATATTCCCTCTGTAAAGGTTAGGATTCCTGACCATTCACTTATGGACTCAGCCTTCCTGGTAAGGCCACTTAAAAGTTCATTCTACTTACCAGCTGTAAGAAACAACTATGGCACTCACTAAGGTCTCTTAGCAATCCTGCTTCCCAATGTATAGGTCATCTGGTATTTACCTTAGAAGTTCAAAATGTTTGGGCAAACTAGAGCTATTTTGCATTTGTTTATTCACAAGAAGCAAAGCTGAAGTAGGTATAGAGGTGGCCTGAATCCTCTTTACTACTCATGGAATTGCAAGTGAGGTTTTAGCAATGGCTGGAAACCCCAGCAGTGCTTTCTCATAAAAATGTATTTCCTATTATGCTACCACATTGGGCCCACCACTCATTAACTGAGAACACTGGCTGACCCAAAGAAAAGATTGAATAGAAGGTGTTTTGAAATAGAAATGGCAAAATGGTAATCCTCTTACTTTCTCATTCATCCCCTAGGGATAACAATGAGCTAGATGATGACACAAATAGTAGTTAACATCACTGTCTGTGTGGAATTCTAGCCCTAGGAGGCATTAAATAATAGAGACAATGGACTTGGTAGGGTGGCAATGTGAAAAACCAAAAAACTGTTCTCTACTAGCCAGATGTTTGGCACTAACAGCTAGTCTGATTTCTCCAGGCTAATTTTATCAGGAATCTACACACCAATTATAATATTTGCGCGACTGTATGAAGCCCTCCCTTGTTAACCCCAAAATGGTCCTGGTGCCACATTTTCACGTGCTCTCACAACTAAATTTAAATCTACTCATGACAACATAGCAAAGAAGGAAAGAGTCCAAACTGATCAAAAGGCGGAAAGTAAAAATATATATATAAATGATGCATCTAATTCTAGAAGCAGACTTTTCAAAGAAACCACTGGAACCACTGCTTACTCAGAACAAGAACGTACAGTATAATTTAGAAGATAAATGTTTTTCCTAATTGCCTAGAAAAAAAGCAGACATAAACATGGAATGCTCGGCTTATATACAGAATTGACTATAAAATTGAGTTTGTGTTAAGTATTACAGATATGTCCCTTTATTTCTCACCAAAAATTGGAGAAAGCAAAATGGTATTCCTTGCATGCTACATATAAATTTACACAATTTTAGAAACCTCTAGTCAAAATCATGTCTTGGGGAAAAATGTCTCTACATACTGAGTGGCCTTCATTAAAGTATAAAATCAATCACAAGTTGCCTTGCTGTTGCTCTGAGGTAAAAGAATGTACAATAATGAGCAATGTCCCTGCTTATTGATAAGTATACTATTCCTTGGCAGTACAATAGAGTCAACCAGCTTGAATTTCCAAAGTTCTAAACACAGCCAAGAAATTAAAAGCAAAACCTCTGGATTCAGCCTGCTTCAACTTGAATACCTGCTTCTCCAAATGATGGCTATGCACTGTGGCCAATCACTTTCTCTATGCTTAAGTTTACTCATCTGAAAAATGGGAAAAAAGTAATGCATCCCTCAGACGGTGGTTGTAAGGATCAAATGAGTTAATTTACATCAAGGCCCTAGAATAGTGCCTGGGACAGAGTAAGTATTATGTCTATTTGCTAATATTGTTAATGATATGGTTTGGCTGTGTCCCCACCCAAATCTCATCTTGAATTGTAGCTCCCATAATTCTCATGTGTTGTGGGAGGGACCTGGTGGGAGATAACTGAATCATGGGGGTGGTTTTCCCCATACTGTTCTTGTGGTGGTAAATAAGTCTCACAAGATCTGATGGTTTTATAAGGGGAAACCCCTTTTGCTTGGTTTTCATTCTCTCTTGTCTGCTGCCATGTAAGATGTGGCTTTTGCCTTCCACCATGATTGTGAGGCCTCCTCGGCCACATGAAACTGTCAGTCCATTAAACCACTTTTCTTTATAAATTACCCAGTCTTGGTTATGTCTTTATCAGCAGTGTGAAAACAGACTAATACAGTTAATATCAGTTGGTTTTCAGTTATTTTAGAAAACTGAATCTAAGTTTCCTGGGGGTGTTTTTATTACTTTAAACCTACAATGCCTTCACTCTGAAATGCCCTTCCCCACCTCCACCCTCATCCCCATCTCCTTCTGTAAGTTTTTTATGATCCTCAGATTAGAGAGAAGATCCGAAACTCAAATGTACATCTAGACTAGACAATGACTGATCTTACATTGCACACTGATGGAACTTTCCTTGGCAAAATTAGAGTTAGAACCATAGCAACATATATCCTTCCACCCAACCCCCCAGAACCAATAACTCAATATTAGAAATGGAGTGACTAAATTTAAGGAAGAGACCATCCTCTGATGATGGTGCAGAGACAGATCCAGGACCCACCCCACCACCCCAAGAGTGTGAGAATAGAAATAAGGGAAAAGTTGCAGAGGCTTCAACTTTTAAGTCAAGTATGAAGACCCCACATGTATCCCAATATTCTCCCTACCGCAGGTCTGTATGTAGAATTTACAAAGGAAGCAACAAAGAGATGCTACAATTCTCACAAAAAAAGACTTGACTTCATCTACTACAGAGAACCTCAACTCTTTTGTCATCTTGCCCTCACAGCAGAACTTAAACCAAATACCCCAGGTAATCAAAGGGGCAATAATTCACTTCTGTACCACTGAAGATAACCCTTAACTTCCACACCACCATTCAATTAGGATGAACCTATTTGGATTAACAAAGGGCCAAGTGAGGAGGGAAGAGCAAGGAGGACAGGGGAGGGGAAGCTGCCTTCTGCTGCTCTCTGCTGAAAGACCTCCTTTTAAATATGTCCAGTGAAAAGGATTAAGATAAACCTCTAAAAAATACTGGCATGAGGTAACTTGGAACTAAAGATGAAGGGTAATACTGACCAGCTTTGCAAACCTGAAGGGAGAAGCATTATTACTTCAAAAGGATTTTGAGGTAACAGGCCTAAATATACAAAACCTCGGAAATATATAAAAATGGGATCTACTGGGCAGCTAAAACAGTACAACCCGACAAAGAACAAGACATGATAGACATGATTTTGGCCATAAAACCTACTAGAAAACCCAAGGATTTTGTATAATGTGAACTAAGCATATAAATATAGAAAGATTTTTATTTTTTGCCACCACATTTCTTCTTGAGAAGAAAATAATCAGTATTGGCAAAATGGTCCATGAAGACTCCTATGAAAGCATAGAAAGTGCTGGAAAATGATGAAATTAGAATAAAGTGGGACTTGGAAATGTTTTAAAAAGAGGAACACATTAACTGAATTATTTGGAATGCTAGAATGGAAGTGTTCTACAAATAATGCAAAGGTCATTACAACTGTCTTTAGAATGTACCAATCCTTTTTGCAATAAAATTAACAATTAATTCTAATATTAAGATAGATTTTCATACCTTAAGAAGTACTAACCAAGAAGGGAGATGTTTTAGAGGCATGTTAAATGCTAGAGAGAAGCCAGGGCCAAGTTTTAAGCCTTCAAGGTTCAAATCACATATGACTAGTTGAAATTTTATATACACACACACACACCCCTGTCTCTTTCACAGCTTATCAATCCCAAGAGAATAAGGGCTCCTATCAATTTCACAGCCCAGGGACCCCTCCCACTACAGTTATCAGTTCAGTGGGAATGGGCTATTACTTACATTCTTTGATGAACAAATAAGTCAGTGTCAGTGTAACCGTGTGACCGCTGAAGAGGAAGTCTCCACATAAGATATGTGATCCAGTTATGGACAATCCACCACCAGAAATCAATCGTAGAATCCGTTGTACTTTTGCCTGAGAGTCTCCATTAAGCTGAACGACACAAGAAGATTAAGAAGGGAATTTACAAGTGGCTAAAATCATGTTTCAGTCTAATTGTGTGACTCTTAGAAAGGACACCAGGTTGTGATTTTTTTTTTTCTTTTTAACCTAAAAAGTCAAAAAGAATCCAAGGAGAAGCTCCTCAAACTGGGTTTTATTCATTTATTGGCAAGTTTTATTGACATGTTTTAAATTATTCAATATGTTACTAATAATATGTCTTGGTGGTGGTGTGTCCTTGGGCAAAGCTTTTAAAAATATTAATAACCAATGACTTCACCACGACTATGTGCTAAAAAGCAGATCAAAGCTACTTTCTTTCCTTTTTGCAGGGGGAAGTGAGGGTTTTGAATGGTTAATATTTGATTCAGCTGCATACCACATTACCAATATTCTCTACAGTGAATTGGTACCTTGTATTAGGTGGGCAGCCTAAAGTGGACAGACATATAGCTGTATTAATGTCTGATCAAAACATTTACAATTAAGAAGAGGAGTTGCAACTCATTAAATAATTTAAATAGGTTTGAAAATGATGGATTAGGGATGCACTGGCAGCTTTAAAAACGAGTAGCTTTGATTAGGAAAAACATCCCTAAAGAAATAGCCTGTGTGCTATGGCAGGAGGCTAGGAGAGCTCCTTTGGACAAGGTGCAGCAGCCCCACAAAGCCACTGTGATGACATGAGAAACAATGCTGGGCTAGGCCAAGGGCTGGAGAGGTTTGTACTCCATTACAATTTAATCATACAGGAAGGAGTTGGTCAAAACTGTAGGCACAGAAAATTGGAATACTGAATTATTGAGGGGCTAGATTGGGTGGGGGATTCAGATCAGACGAGTGTAGAGCAAATTGACTGAGAAAATCAAAGAATAATGCTCAGAAAAAAAATCATGTAATAGAATACACGGGAGAGAAATACAGAAAGACCTTTTGAGACAGGGTCTTGCTCTTTCACCCAGGCTGGAGTGCAATGGGTGGTACATTAGGTACAGGAGAGACCAACTTGGCTGCTGCCAAATAGGAAAGCTTATCATCTACATTGTTTCTTCCATTAAGAAGGTAAGTATCTGAGGTCGAGAGTTCGAGATCAACCTGATCAACATGGAGAAACCCTGTCTTTACTAAAAAAAAAAAAAAAAAAAAAAAAAAAACAGCTAGGTGTGGTGGCACATGCCTGTAATCCCAGCTACTTGGGACACTGAGGCAGGAGAATTGCTTGAACCTGGCAGGTGGAGGTTGTGGTCAGCCAAGATTGCACCATTGCACTCCAGCCTGGGCAACAAGAGCAAAACTCTGTCTCAAAAAAAAAAAAAAAAAAGTAGGTGTTTGGCCACCTGTGGCCAAGGTGAGGGATAGCTCACTCTAGAAAGCTTTCTCAGGGAAGGGGAATGTTGCTCTCCCAGCCAAACATTCTTATATGTGGAAAAATAGGTTTGCAAAGCTAAATCATTTCATGTAATCATTTTATAATAACTGGGCCAACACTTATCTAAACACACTTTGAAGAACACAGATTGTCTGACTGTCAATCAAAACTTGGATTGGAGATTAAAGCAAATTCTAAGCCAAAAATTAAAAGTGAACCATAGGATACATAATGGAGAAGGCAACTGGAAAACTAGGAAAGCAAAGCTTTCACTATGATGGCTCTTGTAAGTATGTCTGGTGAGTTACAAGTGGTACAGGCATCAATTACTATAACAGATATGACACTTTTCCATAGTGAGTGGCTTCCATATACAAAGTTCTGATATTCCTTATAGTCATGAAGGACATTCTATAGAGTCAGCAACACAGGAGACAAGTAGATTATCTAATAGCTTTGTAACCATAAACATCTAAGCAGCACCCAAAGCCAGCAGACGAACCAAATTCAGAACACAACTCTGATGCCTGTTCTATGACACCACCTCACCTCTAGTCAAACCAAGTGATTTGTGTTTGTTTTACTGAACCATGATTCAGGCATGTATAGCTTGTTTATGCTTCAGGAAGGGGTCCCAACAAGTGAACCTGGGAGATGATTAGTAAGGATGTTACCAGAGGTTCCACTATGACTATTCGTAGCTTGGCTATCCAACAGCACTGATGTGGCTTCTGAAGATTGCAACTCTTCCACGGAGGACAATCTTTAATTTACTTTCTTTCTATAATCATAGCAATTCATCCTGCAAACCTCATCCGTTACTAAGATGGGTTTGCCTTCTTTTCTGTGGCCATTTCTCCATTTAACACATTGCAATAGCCCCTTAGAAGTGTTTATTACACTTCTGAACTTCTCCTACGCCTTAAATTAGCTTCACTAAGATCAGCCAGTGTTTAAATTCAATATGTACACTGTTTTAATTACAGACATTTTCTGCTTTGATGGCTTTGGAAAAGTATAGCTTCTCCAACCACACCTATATTTGGTGAGGGAGGCTGTGGACGTCTTCAGAGAAGCTCGATTTTTCTTTCACCTCAGACATCTGCTTAGTGTTCAGTAAAATATGATGTTAGACTTCATTCCTTTGTCCAGAAAGCACATGATTTGTAATTTTCCATTTTGTAAACCAGGGTGCACTGAAGTCCGAGATGATTAACAGCTCTCTCAAGAACTCGCTCTTCCTGGATAAACTGTAATTCCTTCTTAGGACGGTTTCAGAAGACATCCTCACGCACTGTCTCACTCAAAGGCCACTCTCTCTTTCCAGCTGCTAAAAACCTTGGAGTCATCCTTGACTCCTTTCTCTCAAACCCATATCCAAGTTATTAGCATATCCTATATCCCGAACTGAACAACTTCTCATTATTTCCACTGCTACCGCTAAGGCTGAAGTTCCTATACCGCACTGCGAGACCCTATGTGATCTGTGGTCTGCACACCCCGACCCTTCACAACTCCACTCTGACACACTGGCCTCCCTACTCTTCCTTTATTCACTGTGAATAAGCAGTGTTTTAGCCTAGAGCTCTCATGCCATCCACATGCCTCATTTCCTGGTCTTGGTTCCTGCCCAAATGCTTTGTTATTAAAGAAGCCTTTCCTGACCTCTATATCAAATAGAACCCTCAAGCACCCTTTCACCTTACTCAGCTCTGCTGTTCTCCATGTGACAATCACCTGACTTATCATCATGTGACAAATTATGACTTTGTTTATAATTTGTCATCCCTAATAGAATATAAGCTCCAGAAGAGGGACATTGTTTGGGTTACTACAATCCCTGGTACATAAGCTTAATGCCTGTAGAATGAATGCATTAATGAATAAGTAAATGAGAAGGTAACAAAGTAGAGTCAAACCCCCAATGGTAATTTTCAGTTAGCAGAAAATATTTTTTTTAGCACAAAATATATTTTATAAATACATTTTAATTTCTTCCTCTCAAATCTAAATAGAAGACAGAAAAGATGCTAGATTTCAGTTAACACATAGGAAAGTGTCTAGAAGAATGTATAATAAAGGGTAAGTGATCAATGACTGTTTGCCTGGTTTCTTCTAAGTGGTAGTTTGGAAGTACTGACCTTTGGAGCACACTGGAAATGCATTCCAGGCACAGGTAGAGTAGTAACATACATTGTAATGCAGCGATACAGGTATAAAGTTCCAATAATAAAACAGAATCTGCGTCCCACTATTGACCTAAAGGAAAAAATAGGGATGGGGAAAAACAGGTTTACTGTTTGTTTTTATTCCTAATGAAAAATAAAACAATGTTTAACAGGATAAAGAATAATCGGTACAGAATGGCATTAACAAACAAACCACAGTTTCACAGAGTTTAAAGGCTTACTTGTGAGTTGCCCATCCCTACAGTTCCATGGAGAGATTGCACCACAGTTTTCAAAATGAAGATTCACTTACTGCAATAAATCTAGGTGGTTTGACTTCCAAAGGATGTGTGTGTGTGGAGTGGGGGAACTAAAGTAGACGAAGAGTCTACGTAATCACCTCTCCTCAAAGGCACTCTTTACCAGAGAATTCAATGAACCTGTCTGTATTTTCAGTCAACTCACTGCATTAAAACCCTCTCTTGAGAACATATGAAAGGAATAAGCAAGCTACGATCACAGAGGAATTAACTAATGAGTCAAGGTGACATTACATCATTAGACACATAGGGAAATGTGACAACACATTTAACCCACGGTATAAGCAGGGTTTATTTGAGGACCGTCTGAAGGTATTTTGACAACACAGGCATGAACTATTCTCTCTGTGGCTAAATAGATTTTCAAAAAACTCTATCTTGAAAATGTCCATAAGTGTTCTCATACAATTAATTACATTTAATAGTGAATTGTAAGCTGATTATTTTATTCAATCTTGATCAAAAAAGGACAAAAAAATCCCACAAGTCATTTTTCACTTTATATTTCTGTGGGAAGAAAGTTGTCTTAACTAACATTAGCCCCTGTGCTTCATGACCTGAGTCCTCAGCCTAAGCCAGGCTTCCCAGTGGATGACTGAGGATCCTGTCTTCAAAGGGGAAGGGCTCTGCCATTGTACCATTGCCTCATGGGTATCTGAATGGGCATCACAGGTCTGAAAGTCCTCAGTCCAGCTGAACAGGACAGCTCCTTTTCTGTTGTATAGTTAGGTCTATAAGCTCTGGGCTCTGGGGATTAAGAGATGAGTGGGACTCCACATAAAGCCCCTAGACTTGCTAGGTGTTATTTCCTTAGTACATAAAACATATTACTCGAGGTCTCTCATTTTCAGAGCTCTCAAGCTTTCAAGACTGGTAGTGATCAAAGACTTTGGGAAAAACAGGCAGTTTCAGGTAATGTGACATATTTTAAGTTTTCCCTAAGATTGTGGTTCTGACATGAATCAAGGTCTAACTCTGGTACCATCTGGAACTTCTAATTTCAAGAATTATGTGTAAATATATATTTCAGCTGTCTGTTTCCAATAGCTATTTTAAGAGTATTCCAAGGTTTCTGGGGTCAAAAGAAAAAAAAATAGAAGGGAACACCACCTAGACTGGTAGATGAGAGTATTTATTTATCCCTAAGGCATTTCTTTAAAGGTTTGCTATTCTAGTTCTGCCTTTCCTGGTACTAAAAAGGAGCAGGTAATAAACAGTGCTGAGTTTCTCCCCTCGGTTAAGGGAAAACCAATTCAGCCTTTGATCCAACCTCAGGTTCCAACAGAGTGCTGTTTTGAATTGTGCTCCATGCTGTTAGACAAGGTGAAGTAATAAGCAGAAATTATTATGAGTCAATTACATTCATCCCAGCATTCTGAGTTCAGCTGTACTCAAAACAGAAAACTTAGAAGGTGAAAGATGTACTCTACAGCCTTATTTAGAAAATGAACTAGTGCTAATGATTTTTTTACCATAGCTTTGAAAGGTGCTTTTAAAAGAGAGAGTAAGCAACATTCCTCATTCAGCTGGGATGCTCAAAACAGGTTATAAAAATTATTCTACTAGTTACTAAAATGTAAGATCCAATTCTACTTCAAATGTAAAAAGGCAAACTTGTGTGAATTGCAACTGAAACAGTGGGTATCATTAAAATGTATGGTCTGGCTATGTGACCCTGTGTTTGGATATGTTGAAATCTAAGGTGGTAAGTACAGGCAGTTAACAATAACTATCTAATGAAAATTCAAAAAGAATCTAGATGAAAATATAGCTAAATTGAGGGAAAAACTATACTTCAGGGTGGAGTCCACATACTTACCAGATCCTGGACAATTTCTCGTTTCACACATATATCAATAAAACCTTGCTCTAAATAAAGGAGAAAGCAAATTATCTGCAGCCTTAGCAGGCTCTCTTACATTGTGTTAATTTCCAGACACTAAAAAGAAAAACACTGAAGTTCATAAATACATTTTTTGCTTTTAGCATAAAGCATCCTTTAACAATTTAAGGAGCAGGTTACTTTTTTAAGTAAAAGACAACTCATAGTTAAGTCTATTACTTAAGCATATTAAGGAAACACATGAAGAGTTATATTAAGGAAAATGCTTAGGAATGACTGCAGTTTGTGGAATAAGGTTTTAAGACTGCAAAGTTGCATTTGGGGAACTCTTTGAATTTCTCTAATCACAAAACAGTAACAGTGTTAGGGTCTGAGTGGATATACCACATTGAGAGTCCTATAATTGATCAAGTAATGAAAAATGTTACCAACTGAAAAACAATACAGCCAGAATTCTCTAAGAATGATCTTGTGGCATGAATACTGAAATCCTATTTGACCTGGAATCTTCAGATTGTATACAAGTTAGCATATATTACATTTTTAAACTCCATATTATGGTCAGTGTTTTGATCAAAATCATATTTTAGTGATTTAATCACTACCATCCCAGTAGAAAACAAATGTCTAAATGATGAATGAGAGGAAAGGAGGAATTAAGGAGCCTTTGTTTTTATGGACTAGGAGTCAGAATTCACATAGAGAAGCAGAAATAACCACTTCAGGGCTATGTCCAATTCTTAAGTGTCTTCAAAGCAAAAGTACCTGACTTATTTCTTCTTGATTTCCTACTATTCCAAAAATGAGGAGGCTGAACCCAGTGAACCATGAGCTCCTTTGTGATGTCCAAGGAAAACCAGAGGGCAAGTTTACTTTAGAAATCTAAAAATCAAAACCGCATGGATTCAGTTCTAAACTCAGTTTCTTAAACTCTTGTAACTAGATAGCAAGCAAACAAAAAACCAAAACCACACCCACACACCCAGCCCCACAGAAATGTAAAATTTGAGAACTGAATCCAGGCAAACCTTAAAAGCAGGCTATTGACTCTAGACCAATACAGACATCACATTATGAGTAATGGAGAAAAAAGTTTCTCAACCTATTCCTTTTCCCACTTGTCAAGAGCCTGAAATAACAAACATGATGGAAGTGAATGTTATTCCTTTCCAGGCCTCTTGATTTATCATACAAATACCATAGCTGGAAGTCAGGAACTGCACCTTAAATTCATCAACTCTGAGTCACCCACCACAGTACTGCTGTACACTGCCACTTTCATACACAGTTGCTCAACAAACACTTACTGAATAGTGACTGAATTTATTCAATGTGGTAGAGCTTTCTACTGCTTTCTTTCATCAAATGTTTGGGTAAGACTGAATTTATTGGAATAAAAAGGAAAGATGATCTCAATTACTCATCTATTAACTCAAAAACAAACCCATGGCAAATCCCCAAAACATTAGATTTACTTACTTGTATCTCAGAAACAGCCACTGGGTGATCCATAATCCAACTAATATAATCCCATTTATTTCTGATACAGAAAATGCCCATTTCACCCTATCAATGTAATCAAAAAACTTGTCTGGGAGTGGAGGGCTAAGCTCCTTGGGAGGGACCCTCTCATGTACAACTGTGATCATGACGGTTGTCAAGACGAGGTTGAAAACCGCATATATGAAGGCAATGCCCGTTTTCCACCACTCTAGTGGAAATTTGTTCCTTGATTCAGTGGGCATAGCAATTTGGATATAGTCCGGGTACTTTTTGGTGCCTTTTCGCAGCCCACTGGATAAGCTCTTGGGTTTACCATTGCCATTTTTGTTTTCTTCTTCAACAGGTTCAGTGGGTCTTGTGTAAGTGTTTGTAGGATCACTGGGTTGATTTTCCAAATGTTCTTCAAGTTTTGCTGTCTCTATGATATCCATTGTCCCCTAGTCTTCAGATCAAAAAGGAGATGGTCAAGTTCTTGTTCTTTGTGGAAATTTAGCTTTTTTCAATCCTTCTATTTCCAAGATCAACATGGACTCTTACAATGGACTTTGTTTCCTAACACAAAAGGTAGAAGGTAGCCATCTGATTACTGTTCCTTCCATGCAACTATATGCTGTACCTTCACCACTTTCAAGAAAGGAAGCCAATTCTTCCCTCAAAAAGATGTTACTATCCCACCTAAAAGAAAAACAAAATTATGTTCAGAAACTATGCTTGTCCAATTATCAACCATCCAAAAAAAAAATTCTTAAAATAAGGAAACAAATACCAAAGTCATTTGCTTTATAAACATAATGTCAGAACCTAGTTAAAGCTGCCAAGATCAAGTTGATTTACAAAATACTGAACTGTTTTATCTTGGAATTCTCATCTCTTTTTGAGCTAGTATCGGTAGAAATAGGAAATAGGAACATTTTAACAATCAGTTCCCTTTAAATTTCCTTAAAGAAAAATCAGGACCCAACATTGCAAACACTTCATCAGACACTATCACTTGTTGCTAACCATGAAGTCATAATAAGCTAGAAATTACCCAGAGATCACATCAATCCTTCCAAAGACTGTATTTTCTATGAGCCATAAAGAAAGAATACAAAACTGGTAAGCGGCTTATATGCATTGAATAATTGTTACTCTCTGCGTTTGTCAAAATAGTCAATTTTCTATTTTCTAATTAAAAAACAAGTCTTTTTAAGTGCTCGCTTTCAAGAACAGATTCAAGAACACCACATTCAAGATATTTAAAATGGCACAGCCTCAGTTTATCCTTTTATATTCAGAGATGCATGTCATATACAAGAAAAGCTGGCAGTCTTCAAAATAACTCTGAAAAGATATACCAAGCTTTAGCTATGTCTCTCACGCAGGTAACAAGTAGAATTTATTTGAAGGATAAAAATACCTCACTACAATTGGCATGATAAATTAGTAACTAACGACATTTTGATGCAGCCACCACAATTTCTACCAAACAATAGAAACGGGCCTCCAGAGGACCAGCTCAGGGGACTCACCCACCACGACACTGATGAGGATAACTACCTTTGGCTTCAGCTTCACAGGTTCCAGAGAGCACACATTTCTTTAGGACACAGGGCGCCACTGCCACCTCTTTTATACTTGCTCGTACACGGCCCCAGCTGTTCTCAATTTAGGAGAGCAGTCTTTTAGTCCTGCTACAGAAGCCAGCCACCTGATGAGGTTTTCAAACCTTGTAATTAGTCCCCTCCCTGGATACACTGCTCAACTTAAGCACAATCCACTGCATTTTAAAGCGCCCCCCACCCCCTTTCAGGGTAACTTCAGGGAAAACTGAGGAGGACAAACTCAAAGTGATGACAGCTAAGCCTTTATTTAATGAAAGAAAAAAAAAGTGAAAATGGCAGTCAATATGTACAGGCAATGCCTGTTTACAATTATGGGTGGCAAATAAGCCACAAGTGTTTACTGTACACCTAAATGCCCCAGTGCTGAGGGCTATGTAGGGGAAATTAAAAGGAGTGAAAAACACCTGACCTGAACATTCAGCCAAAGAGCTTGCAGTCTAACCAAAGAGACAGGGCTAAAACGATGAAAGACTACTGAAGAAGACTGATTGGCATATTGTGAAAGGAAGGAGTGGGATGTGCTGGTCACTAGATAAAGTGAGAGGTTTGGTTGTACTGTTTCCCTGCTCCCGGGACAAGATGTGTCCACACACAGGCTCTGATTCTGAGAAAGCAAAAGCATATGGAAAGCTGGCCTGGTAGAGAAATAGGGGATAAGGGAGCATGAGACTAGCTAAAAGGTGCTACTGAGAATTATAAACATCTCACCTTTCTCTTGTCCTTCTGCAGAGCCCCCAGCTATCAATACATTACAGCAGGATAAGAAAGGCCCAGTGGCCCTCTGGCTTGACAGTGTCTTGGCACAATGTTGTGGGAAGAATAGGCACAATATTGTGGGAAGAATAAGCACAATGAAGAGGTGCCTCAGGAAGGTATTTTCAACAACAAACCTTCAACACCATGAACTACTACTTCTAACGGAGGTCGGTCCGAAGCACTAACACAGCCATTTCCTGTATCTCTTTAGCAGCCTTGCCTAATCCACTTACAGCATCTCTTCAAACCATCATCCAAATTCCCTTCAACTTCACTCTTTCATATGTGCTCCTAGACTTGTGTTCATGTGTGAAAGAAGCTTGTGATTTTGAAACTCCATTTCACAGTGGATGTACAGATGGTCTTTATAAGGTAGCTACTTGGTTCTAGAACACAGAATGTGGAACAGAAGAAAATCCAATTAGTAACCTTTTTTCTTTTTTTTTTCCCAAGAGGAAACATTCAGCCACCCACCTCATGGGACTGCTATGAGAATGACTAAATAATTGTGAAGAGCTTTGTACCCCTGGGAGTAAGAACACTATGTGAGTACAATGCCCATTTATCGTCATTAGTGTTAAAATTAATATTTTCCTTGGGATTAAGATTAAATATACACAGCACATTCATCATGTGTCAACAAATCTTGGGACAGAATGTTTGTCATCAAGACAATGATCGCAACATATTCATTCCTATTGTGAAAGGAAAATATCTCGGGGTCCCAAAATCACTAAGCTAGAGGGAAAAGTCAAGCTGGGAACTGCTTAGGGCAAACCTGCCTCTCATTCTCACACATCTGCTCACTGAGATAAATGCATATCTCATTGCCTGCTTTGGAGAGGCTAATCAGAAGCCCAAAAGAATGCAACCATTTATCTCTTATCTACCTATGACCTGGAAGCCCCCTCCTTGCTTTGAGTTGTCCCACCTTTCCAGACCGAACCAACATCTTACATATGTTGATTCATGTCTCATGTCCCCCTAAGATGTATAAAACCAAATTGTGCTCTGACCACCTTGGGCACATGTCATCAAGACCTCCCAAGGCTGTGTCATGGGCGTGCATCCTCAACCTTGGCAAAATACTTTCTAAATTAACTGAGACCTGTCTCAAATTTTCAGGGTTCACATTTTGGTAACCACAGAGGGATTCTGAGTGGAGATGTCCCTAAACTTTGACAAAGCTATCAGTGCTTGGTTGAGTCTTGGGCTATCTTTGTGGCTTAAACCAACAGGACAATTTGCTGAGGCCTGGAAGCACCCATTCCAGAGAATCCCTGATCTCCCCAATTCTGGTTGAGATCTAAAGTTTATTTTGCTGTCACAACTTTTTTTTGGAGTTTTAGTTGCTTCCAATACAACGAAGACACGTTTTCTTGCTTCCATGATGATGGAACGCAGGTAACTCCTTTACGGAGTTTCCCTTCCAAAAGGGAAGATGAGTTTTTTTTCCCTGCTCCTAGTGATACAGAAGATAGAAAAGTTATTTAGGCAGATAGTGAGGGTAAAAGAGTCCTCAGCAAGGCTTCCCTTCTAACAGAAAGCAGCCCGAGAAACATTTTTTTTTTTTTTGTCTAATGAAGAGCAGCCTGAAAAATTGAGCTGCAAACATAGATAAGCAAGCTGGAAGCTTGCACAGGTTGCTGCTGGCAGCTGTGCCAATACAAAATGGCTACCTGGTAGCCAGGTATGTTCAACATGGAGGCTCCATCTTCCCTTTTGTCACCATGTGTACAGTAAAGACACAGGCAACATGGTGCTGGCCAGGAAGATAACCTATTTGCAAAATAAAAGATTAGGGTGGAGGTGGCCAGTTTTTTGCACCCTTATGCAAATGGCACACCTGGTCCAAGCAATCTTTCATGCCCTATGTAAATCAAACACCACCTCCTCAGGCTCATCTGTAAAACCTCCTGCATTTCACTGAGGAAGCAGAAACCCATTTGGGACCCCTCTCTCTGCAGGAGAAAGCTCTTTTCCTTTTGCCTATTAATTCTCTGCTTTTAACCTCGCTCCATGTGTGTCCATGTCCTTGATTTCCTCTGCATGAGACAATGAACCTCAGGTATCAGCCCAGACAACAAGGCTGCTTCATTAGGATAGACAGCAGTCTTCAGTCTGAGACCCACCCACCCCTAGATAACTAACTAAATCGGGGTTTGTCTTGGCTAAAGTTAACATTAACAACCAGCTGCTCTTAATGTCTCTTTACCATTAGAGCATTCAGTAATCATATAAGTTGTGTAATCATTTGTTTTGCTTAACTGGTTTTTTATTTATTGTTTCTCTTTTTGATATTGTTTCAGTCTTTTTCCCATTGGGTTTAACCAACTTCACCCAACTTGATCAAATCCGAATGAAAGTTCCAAATTATGGGGAACAAGGCCTCTGAAGTGGCTAAATTCTCATAGACACACACAAAAAAGGTAGTATGGTAAGGTGGTATAGTGGGGGGAGAAAAACAGCCAGAAAAAGGAAAAAAAAAAAAAAAGGAAAGATTTTTTATTTTGATTACTTAAGGGGCTTTATTGACATAACAAAGCCACCTTTTTGCTAGCCAGGTCAAACTGAAAGCAATGGCGGTCACCCCATGCTGCATTTCAATAGCTAAGGTTCTGCCTTTTCTTTTCCCACCATGACAGCCTGAGGTTTGGTTACTAAATCAAGCCCTTTCTGGTTTGATACTTGGTACTTCTGAAATAGCGGCAATTTGTCCTAGTTCGTGAAATATGGAAATGAGATTTAAAGAGTATTTTTTTTTAAAGGAACTCAATGGTTAAAGTCAGCTTAATTGAAAACTACCATCCACGATGTGGGTCTGTACGTTTGCATGTGTTTGTATTTAAGAGGACTTCATGTTTTTATTTCTTTTTTCTCCCCTAGGACCTTGTCCTTTTTTTTGTTTTTTTTTGAGACAGAGTCTTGCTCTGTTGTCCAGGCTGGAGTACAGTGGTGTGATCGTGGCTCACTGCAACCTCAGCCTCCTGGGTTCAAAGGATTCTCCTGCTTCAGTCTCCCAAGTAGCTGGGATTACAGGCACACACCACCATGCCCAGCTAATTTTTGTATTTTTAGTACAGATGGGGTTTCACCATGTTAACCAGGCTGGTCTTGAACTCCTGACCTCAGTTGATCCACCTGCCTTGGCCTCTCAAAGTGCTGGAATTATAGGTATGAGCCACCATGCCCAGCACCCTTTTTAAAAAAAAATTTTCTTCTCAGTTGACTGGATTCTGTTTTCTTCCTTTACTTCTGCTGTCTCTCCTTTCTCTTTCACCCTCTGCTTCATGAGGGACCAAAAATACTTTATAATAGCCTGGGGTTCCTTAAAGAAAATGGAGAAGGCATCACACTCCCTTTCAGGGAGAAACCTGTTTCTCCTTATGGAACTTCAAGAGTATAAACAGACAAGTTCATCTCAGCTTTTAAACTGCTTGCTTTTGTATTGTTACCTGATTTATTGACTAAAATAGTTATTGCAACAGAGGCTTAGCTTCAGTTTTTAAAGAAAAGTGTAGTTTAAACACTTAGAAATATCTTTGTGTAAAAAAATTTTTTAAAGTGCACCATAAAAACATCACATGGTCTAGCCTCACAAAAATTCTCCCTTTTTGGAAACCCAGGATTCAGTGTGGGCTCTGCCCAGGGTTCAGAGATCTGGTTAAAAGATAGATAGGTAATCTCTAAATAAAATTGGTCTCCTTATGCAATCCTATGATAGATTTTTATAATTTTACGTTTGATTTGGCATTCATCTTTAATCTCCCTCTAGACTTTTTCTCTCTATCTTATGATGCAAATTTTGCTATTTGATTTTCACCTGAGTTGTTTCCTTTAATATGCAAATTTAAGGCTACTTAGCTGACAACTACCTAAGGTTATGAAACAGGTTATCAAGATCCTGAAAATCTGGGGTGTGCCCAAGATGGCCGAATAGGAATAGCTCCAGCCTTCAGCTCCCAGCATGAATGACACAGAAGACAGGTGATTTCTGCCTTTTCAACTGAGGTACCGGGTTCATCTCACTGGGGCGTGTCAGACAGTCGGTGCTGGTTCAAGGGTGCAGCCCAACCAGCGAGAACTGAAGCAGCGCGAGGCATTGCCTCACCTGGGAAGTGAAGGGGGAAGGGAATTCCTTTTCCTAGCCAAAGGAAATTGAGACACACAACACCTGGAAAATCAGGTAACTCCCACCCTAATACTGCGCTTTACCAAGGGTCTTAGCAAACGACACACAAGGAGATTATATGCCACACTTGGCCCGGAGGGTCCCACGCCCATGGAGCCTCCCTTCATTGCTAGCACAGCAGTCTGAGATCTAACTGCAAGGTGGCAGCCAGGCTGGGGGAGGGGCACCCACCATTGCTGAGGTTTAAGTAGATAAAGCCACCAGGAAGCTCAAATTGGGTGGAGCCCACTGCAGCTCAGGGAGGCCTGCCTGCCTCTGTAGATTCCACCTCTGGGGACCGGGCATAGCTAAACAAAAAGCAGCAGAAACTTCAGCAGAGGTAAATGTCCCTGTCTGACAGCTTTGAAGAGAGCAGTGGTTCTCCCAGCATGGAGGTTGAGATCTGAGAATGGACAGACAGACTGCTCAAGTGGGTCCCTGACCCCTGAGTAGCCTAACTGGGAGACATCCCCCACTAGGTGCAGACTGACATCTCACACCTCACATGGCTAGGTACACCTGTGAGACGAAGCTTCCAGAGCAAGAATCAGACAGCAACACTCACTGTTCAGCAATAGTCTATCTTCTGCAGCCTCCACTGCTGATACCCAGGCAAACAGGGTCTGGAGTGGACCTCAAGCAAACTCCAACAGACCTGCAGCTGAGGGTCCTGACTGTTAGAAGGAAAACTAAGAAACAGAAATGACACCCACACCAAAACCCCATCAGGATGTCACCATCATCAAAGACCAAAGGCAGATAAAACCACAAAGATGGGGAAAAAGCAATGCAGAAAAGCTGGAAATACAAAAAATCAGAGCACATCTCCCCCTCCAAAGGAACACAGGTCATCGCCAGCAATGGAACAAAGCTGGATGGAGAATGACTTTGATGAGTTGAGAGAAGAAGGCTTCAGTCGATCAAACTTCTCAGACCTAAAGGAGGAACTACGTACCCAGCGCAAAGAAACTAAAAACCTTGAAAAAGGAATGGATGAATGGATAACTAGAATAATCAATGCACAGAAGACCTTAAAAGAATGGATAGAGATGAAAACCATGACACGAGAACTACATGACAAATGCACAAGCTTCAGTAACCGACTCAATCAACTGGAAGAAAGATTATCAGCGACTGAAGATTGAACAAATGAAATGAAGCGAGAAGAGAAGTGTAGAGAAAAAAGAGTAAAAAGAAATGAACAAAGCCTCCAAGATATATGGGATTATGTGAAAAGACCAAATCTAAATCTGATTGGTGTACCTGAAAGTGACGGGGAGAATGGAACCAAGTTGGAAAACACTCTGCAGCATATCATCCAGGAGAACTTCTCCAACCTAGCAAGGCAGGCTAACATTCAAATTCAGGAAACACAGAGAATGCCACAAAGATACTCCTCTAGAAGAGCAACTCCAAGACACATAATTGTCAGATTCACCAAAGTTGAAATGAAGGAAAAAATCTTAAGGGCAGCCAGAGAGAAAGGTCGGGTTACCCACAAAGGGAAGCCCATCAGTCTACCAGCAGATCTCTCGGCAGAAACTCTACAAGCCAGAAGAGAGTAGGGGTCAATATTCAACACTCTTAAAGAAAAGAATTTTCAACCCAGAATTTCATATCCAGCCAAACTAAGTTTCATAAGGGAAGGAGAAATAAAATCCTTTACAGACAAGCAAATGCTTAGAGATTTTGTCACCACCAGGCCTGCCCTACAAGAGATCCTGAAGGAAGCACTAAACATGGAAAGGAACAACCAGTACCAGCCATTGCAAACACATGCCAAAATGTAAAGTCCATCGATGCCAGGAAGAAACTGCATCAACTAATGGGCAGAACAACCAGCTAACATCATAATGACAGGATCAAGTTCACACATAACAATATTAACCTTAAATGTAAACGGACTAAATGGTCCAATTAAAAGACACAGACTGGCAAATTGGATAAAGAGTCAAGACCCATCAGTTTGCTGTATTCAGGAGAGCCATCTCACATGCAGAGACACACATAGGCTCAAAATAAAGGGATGGAGGAAGACCTACCAAGCAAATGGAAAACAAAAAAAGGCAGGGATTATTGTAACTTTTAATCTTGTGGCTTTGGGCAGTTTAGTCCACAGGGACTGAGGTTTGTTTTGAGAAAGGACTATTACTGTCTTTGTTTTAAAGCTAAACTATAAGCTAAGGTCCCAAAGTTAGTTTGTCCTACACCCAGGAATGAACAAGTACAGCTTGGAGGTTAGCAAGATGGAGTCAATTAGGTCAAATCTTTTTCACTGTTTCAGTTATAATTTTGCAATGGTGGTTCCAAAACTTCACATGACGGCTATCACAGTTTTCATAAATAATCTAGGTAAACAATTAAAATAATTAGGTAAATGTAATGGGATAAATGATTGTAGACAAACAGGTCATAATTTAGAATCTAAAGTTATATTAAATAATAGATATTTCATTATTTGGGTATTTTCCAATAAAAATATATTTGTAGGAAAACATTCTTTCAAAAAGAAAGTGTCCTTTTAAAAAAGGGTGAACAATTTTTGTCTAATTCAAAGCTTATTTAAAGGTCATGTATAAAACAAACCAAGAAATAAGAGAGATGTAGAGAAAGTTGTAAAAATAATTTTTTTTGGTAAGAAAGCTTAAAAAGAAATAATTTCAAATAAATAATTTTGTATGAGATTCTTCATATGAGAAAGAATTTAGTCCTAGAGTAGAATGACTGGTTGTTTAAGAAAGAGGGATGTTCAGGACAAACCAGAAAGTCCAAGCATGTAATGAATGGTCTGCATAAGTCACAAGGAGAGGATTAAAGAAAACTTGTATTTTCAAGTTGTCACATTAAGTTTTGGTTTGCTTAGGAAAAAACTGAGATTAAAGCCTTTTTTTAAATTGAGGTTATTACATGCATGTAGCTCTCTGTATGTGCTTTTAAAGTACTTGTGACATTAAGTTATAGGCCTTTGACTTTTGTGTCTAAAAAAGACACCAAGTCCTGTTAAATTTTAAACACTGACAGCAATTAAACCCCATCTTCAGGCCCGGTAAAAGATGCCAATCAAAATAAACTGCATTCTTGAGACACTGGGCCAGAAATTAAAGCTATTAAACTCCTCAAGGCCCAGGAACTGTCATAGGACAGGTGGGTGTATGAGACTGTAGGAATTGATTCTGAGAGATAAGTTCAGTTTCTCTACAAATTAATCCTCAATTTCAAGACACACTGATGTAAGATGAGCACATGGGCCCCTGTGCCTGATTAGGTTTTCTTGAAGCATTAACTGACTCCTTAGTAAAGGTTATAAAGCTTATAAAAGGCCTATGGAAGTTTTATCTTATGGTCAAAATTAAAATTTTATAGTTTATAAAATTTTGAAAATCAAATTTAATTGGCTTCATGCTGTTCTTATTCAGGCTTATTGTTTGGAAAATTAAGTCTCCTTTCCCAAAGAATGAAGGTATTGCCTTTTTTAAAAAAAATCTTTTTGGTTTTTTTTTTTTTTAATCCTTGTGTTATCATTTTTTTTTTTTAATCCTTGTGTTATTTTGGTTAAATGAAATGACTTATTTTACAATGACTTGTGATCCTATTTTGTGATATCAAGTGTTTTAAACCTTGGATATTTGACAAGCTTTCCAAATCAAATTATAAATTATGTCTTTTTCTTACCTAATTAATCCTTTAAGATATTAGATTCCCTAAAGTCCAAAAATGACATATTTGACTTTGGTATAAAAATTATGCAGAAAGCATTGTCAAATATAAAATGATGTTTAGTTTTCTTTGGGCTGTATTTATATAAATATGGTATTGGTATGTGTTCCAAAATTATGAGAAACTTCCATAATTCTGATATGACTTAATGTACATTATCAGTAATAATTATAATTATGTTAAATTATTGTGTGCCACAGACATAACAAATTTCCTTGTCAATTATGTCTTTGACTATGGCTGCCCTAAAACATTTTGTCATCCACAGAAAATTGTCTTATTTTGGTCCTCTTTAGAAAGGGGTTTTATAATCAGCTATAAAACCCTTACAGGTGCTCCTGAATGCAGGTTTCTGATAATTTTGGAGATTGTGACATCAGAATAGAGGAAAAACTTTCAGGACTCATGGAGAGCTGAAATGTTCATGAATATTAAGCAGAACAGGAATTAACTGCATGGACTAAACTAATAGAAGTCTGAAGTAATCTTTTTAACTTTTTTTGTTTAAAACCTGCTCATCCTTTGTTTTGTTTTTCAGAGTCAGGAAAACTTTTAAGCTATTTACAACTTTTAACAATTGAGTAAAGTATACTCCTATGAACAAAATTTGGAGCATATTCGTGTTCTCTCTGATTTTTCCAGAATTGGGAAACTATTGGAAACTATTTGTATTCTTAACTTATGGCAATACAGTTATTTGCGTATAAGTACAATAAGAATCTGTTTTCATTTATAATAGGACACAACTGGAGAAACTGGTTATTTTTCAAGGCTTAGGCTGGAATGGTGTGCTTTCCTTTAAAGAATCAAACTTGACTTACGGAGCCTATAAAAGCCTCTTGGGAAAACTGGCCTCATACTTGTCTACACAGTCCCTGTACAGGGTTCCTGACCTGTGGTAAGTAAAGAATGTCACTTTCTGACAGGCCTAGGAGCTCCAAGTTTTATCTTAGAACCTCAAGAGGAGAGAATCACCCAATTCACAGGTATTTGATGATACATATCCATGGCTGGGCTTGGTTTTTAAAAAGTCTTATCTGAGATTCCTTCTATTGATGTGGTGGCTCATACCTGTAATTTCAGTACTTTGGGAGGCCAAGGCAGGAGGTCATTTGAGCCCAGGAGTTCAAGACCGGTCTGGGCAACATGACAAAACCACGTGGTTACAAAAAAATACAAAACATTAGCTGGGTGTGGTGGTGCACCTGTAGTCCCAACTACTTGGGAGGCTAAGGTTGGAGGATTGCTTGAGACTAAGAGGTTGAGGCTGCAGTGCCAGTGATCACACCACTGCATTCCAGCCTAGGTGATGGAGTGAGACCCTGTCTCCAAAAAAAAGTTGCTGTTACCCAGTATTAGTTATGTAATGTAGCCTAGTGGTATAAACCTGCTGCTGCTATCATTTTTACTCTCTGATGAACTTTGGAATCATTTTATCAGATGATAGGAAAACTTCTATTGACATTATTAAAAGGAAATGACTCTCATTATATAATATGGCAACATCAAATCTTTACTGGGATAATACCTCAGCTTCCCATGTATGAATATAGTATAGCCTTATGCTTACTTTTATCCACATCAGCTAATTTTTATAGCTTTCTTCATATAAGTTCTGAACATTTATTTTAATTATTAAAATTTGATGCCATTTTTTCTTTGTTATGGTGGCTACATCAGTAACCAACAATCAAGTAAGTGATTTTTTTTTAGCTTTCCTAACTGGTTAATACTGATTCTATAAGGATACTGTGTTTTTAATTCATAAACAAAATCTAACTTTCCAGTGGAATATTGCATGTTTTAGTTATTTTCACATATATATTTTCTGCCTTTTAGTCATTACCTGCCTGTTTTCTTTTTATTTTCTTGGCTTCATTGGCTAGAACAATGTTAAAAATTACAGATGTAGAAGTAAAACACAGAAGTACAATGGTGTCTATGGATGTGTTTTCCTGTAATTTGACAGAAAGATTCTAAAGCTCATTTAGGAGTGCAAATGAAAGCAGCAGACTTTTCCCACTAGGTATTGCAACATCAATTGGATACTGAGTTTTACCAAATGCCATTTTGGCTTCACTCCAGATAATAATATCTTTTCCTTTTAAACATGTTTGTGATGTATTTTATTACAATCATTTTCTAATTTTAAATCTTCCTCACATTTCTGAAATAAATCAGGCTTAGTTCAAAAAAAATGTAACAAAACACTAGCAGTGTACTGGAAGGTTCAGAGTTTGCCATTTGCCTTCTAAAGGGAGATGAATCTATACAGATCTTTAATTTTTTCAGTATTTTCTAGGTTAACTTCCAGTATTTTGCAATGTAAGAGGACTCAGAAGGCTTGGCATCTGCTTTGTACTCTGGCATACTACCCTAAACAAATGAACTAATGGAACTGCCACCCACTGAGAGAGGAACTATTGTGGCTTTTTTCGCTTTCCCAGACACTGGTAGGAAAGGATAACTATAGTGTGAACCCTGAAAACCTGAAATAGATCTTAGTTAATTTAGAAAGGTTATTTTGCCAAGGTTGAGGATGCACGCCCATGACACAGCCTTGGGAGGTCTTGATGACATGTGCCCAAGGTGGTCAGAGCACAGTTTGGTTTTATAAATCTTAGGGGGACATGAGACATGAATCAATATATGTAAGATGTTCGGTCTGGAAAGGTGAATCATGAATCAACATATGTGAGATGTTGGTTTGGTCTGGAAAGGTGGGACAACTCAAAGCAAGGAGGGGGCTTCCAGGTCATAGGTAGATAAGAGATAAATGGTTGCATTCTTTTGGGCTTCTGATTAGCCTCTCCAAAGCAGGCAATGAGATATGCATTTATCTCAGTAAGCAGATGTGTGAGAATGGGAGGCAGGTTTGCCCTAAGCAGTTCCCAGCTTGACTTTTCCCTCTAGCTTAGTGATTTTGGGGCCCAGAGATATTTTCCTTTCACATTTCCCCCCTTTTGTTTTTTTAAATCTTTGGGAGAAAGCATTTTAGAAGGAAAAGTCTCTGGGCTCAGGTTTCATCTTATCTCTCATGGCTAGGGTGGTTTGTTCCTAGATGGGTAGGTCCTGAGTTATTAGGAAAGCTCATTTTTAGAAGGTCATGAAGTCTTGATGTCCTATGAAGAGAATAAAGGGGAAGGAAGGGAGAGAAACAACAACAAACAAAATAATCCTGGAAAATCAATACAGATCACATTACTCTGAAGTTTATACATTAGTAGGCAGGTATGAAAGTGGCTTATGAATGTAAATAGGTTGTTATTTTCTTCTGAGGTTTAAGTTGTCTAGCTTTAGTTCACAGGTCTTCATGAAAGCACAGCTTAGTTTTCAGTGACTTCAAATTAGGAAAAATGGGGAAGAAAGAAGAAAAAAATTGAAAACATTATTTTGAAGACTTCTAGCCAAGAAAAATTAGAATTCGGTCCAAACTGTAGAAAATATTAAAAATTGAAAAACATTAGGCAAGACTAGAATCTAAAAACAGGTGTACTATAGTTTTTGAAACACAATTTTTCTGTCTGCAGTTTCCTGTACTAAAGACAAATCATGCTAGGACTGGTCTGCTTTATTATACTTGGCCTAATTATTTGTATACAGTGCAGCAAGAATAATTATTTTTACATAGGCTTTTAAATTGGCTTTGAATAGCATTTTTATTCAGTTATCCTATTTTATGACTTTATCTTAAGGGAATTAGATGTACAAAACATATTTTTACAAGCATATTTTCAACCGTTACATATAAGGGAAAATTGGAAATAATCTAATATCCAAGAACATGGGGTTCGCTAAATGAATTATGGCTACCTTAATATTACATATAATGTATGATACCATAGTAACCGTAAAACTGCAAGACAGATATATAAATACTATATAAGAAGAAAACAGTGCTGAGGTAGGCAGATCACCTGAGGCCAGTAGTTTGAAACCAGCCTGGCCAACATGGTAAAACCCTATCTCTACTTCAAATACAAAAAATGAGCTGGGCATGTTGGCACACGCCCGTAGTCCCAGCTCCTTGGGAGGCTGAGGCATAAGAATCCCTCCAACCTGGGAGGCAGAGGTTGCAGTGAGTTTAGATTGCATCACTGCACTCCAGCCTGGGTGACAGAGCAGGACTGTATCTCAAAAAGAAGTATCAAATTAAGAAGAAACTTCAATCTTAATAGAAACTGTAGAATCTCAATCATTCATATCAAAGGTTATGGTTTTACAAAATGGGAAAATGCTATGTGATCGATACTCATGGCTACAGAAAAAGGTGCAGGGAATGCAGTTCAGATCTGACGCTCACTGACGGCAGCTGCAGAGGCAACTGAGTATAGACATGGGTTCTAGCAGAAGGGCTTAGAAATGCTTTGTGTTCCAGATTTGTAAGTGTGCCTTGTGGTGTATATGAAGTGTTTAAGATATATTAAATATGTAAATATAACTAAAAAATTAAGAGATTTTTATCTATAGTTTATTATAGTTTTAATATTTAGAAGAATTTAATCTGTTCAAGATAGATGCAAAACATTGATCAAAGAAAGCATGTTCCTGCATTTATAAACTGCAATAATGAATAACAGATGTTTATACATTGAGCTTAAAGATTTAAGAAAAACTAGGTCTTGAAACAGAATTTGATTGAATTGAGTATCAGTTGAAACAATCTGAGGATGAATTTCTTAACAGACACAAGAGCTTTCTTAGACCTTAAAAAAGAAAACTCTGTTATCACTATAAAACCATTAAAAAATCAACTTGTGGAATAAAATATTCACAATATAATAGTTCTCAGCAAATCTTACTTATATGGCAGGTACTATGCTTGTGTATTATCTAAATTAATCACAATAACAACCCTAGGAAATATTGCTAGCCAGATTTTTTTTTAATTGAAATGAAGTGAAGAGACAACCCACAGAATGGGAGAAAATATTTGCAAACTATCCATCTGACAAGAGATTAATAACCAGAATATATAAGGAGCTCAAACAACAGGGAAAATATCTAATAGTCTGAGTAAAAAAATAAGCAAAAGTTCCAAATAGACATTTCTCAAAAGACAGACAAATGACAAACAGGTATATGAAAAGGTGCTTAACATCACTGATCATCACAGAAATACAAATCAAAACTACAATGAGATATCATCTCACCCCAGTTAAAATGGCTTCTATCCAAAAGATAGGCAATAACAAATGCTGGTGAGCATGTGGAGATAGGGGAATCCTTGTACACTGTTGGTGGGAATGTTAGTTAGTAAAGCCACTATGGAGAACAGTACAGAGGTTCCTCAGAAAACTAAAGATAGAACTACCATATGATCCAGCTATCCCACTGCTGGGAATATATCCAAAAGAAAGAAAATCAGCACATCAAAGAGATATCTTCACTCCCATGTTTATTGCAACATTATTCACAATAGCCAAGATTTGGAAGCAACATAAGTGTCCACTGATGGATGGATAAAGAAAATGTAGTACATATACACACTGGAGTACTATTCAGCCATAAAAAAGAATAGGATCTCATCATTTGCAACAACATGGATGGAACTGGAAGACATTATGTTAATTGAAATAAGCAAGGCACAGAAAGTCAAACTTCACATGTTCTCACTCATTTGTGGAATCTAAAAATTAAAACAATTGAACTTATGGTGACAGAGGTAGAAAGATGGTTACCAGAGGCTGGGAAGGGTAGTGGTGGGTGGTGGGGCAGGCGAAGTGGAGATGGATAATGGATAAAAAAATATAGTTAGATAGAATGAGTAAGTTCTGGTAATGAGTAAGGGTGACTACAGTCAATAATAATTTATGTATTCAGTACATTTAAAAATAACTAAAATTATAACTGAAATGTTTATAACAAAGTGATGAATGCTTGAGGTGATGGATACCCCATTTACCCTGATTTGATTATTACACACTATATGCCTGTATCAGAATATCTCATGTACCCCATAAATATATACACCCACATTGTACCCATAAAAATAAAAATAATAAAAATAAATTAAGATGATGTACGTTGCCCAAGGTCAGAGAGGAAGTAGCAGAGCCTAGATTTAACCAGGAATCTGACCTCAGGAGCCTCTGTTCCTAAATGGTATACCACTGCCTCTAGTACCATTCCATATGAAAAGGTCAACAATAGCATCAGTGAAAAAGATTAAGAGACAATCAATTATGAACTTGGTTTTTATTTTCATTTCTTAAATTTCAACTTTTATTTTAGATCGGGGGTACAGGTTTGTTACCTGGCTATATTGCATGGTGCTGAGGTTTTCTAGATTACAGTACAGGCAATTCTTCAGTCTTTATAATTTTGTAAAGATCAATATAGACTTAGAAAAAAATTAACTTATAATTCACTATTATTGTAGGGTAAAAAGAAAAGGAGCCTGTTAAAAATTTCCCTATCACCCATATCTGCCATTTAATTATAGTTAATATTACTAATAAGCCACCATATTAAATCTGTAATACAGTTAGGTATATAATTTTATGTTAACAGCATCCAGTTTAGCTAAGAAATCTCATGCCCATAAAGTTTTTCCTAAACACCAAGACATTTTACCTTTTTCTTTTCATCTTTTTTGTTTGTTTGTTTGTTTTTTGAGACAGAGTCACGCTATGTCACCCAGGCTGGAGTGCAGTGGTACAATCTTGGCTCATTGTAACCTCAGCCTCCCAGGTTCAAGCGATCCTCGTGCCTCAGCCTCCGTGTAGCTGGGAATACAGGCACGCCATCATGCTCAGCTAATTTTTGTATTTTTAGCAGAGACGGGGTTTTGCCTTGTTGGCCAGGTTGGTCTCGAACTTCTGGCCTCAAGTAATCCATCCATCTCAGCCTCCTAAAGTGCTGTGATTACAGGTGTGGGCCATTGCACCCAGCCAGCTTTTTCTTATTAACAGTATTTGAGACTAACTTGTTTGTAAAATTCTTTCCAGCCAAAATGGGGAGGTACCAATACGCTTACGGATGTGAGCGTGCTTTGTGAGTGATGGGATTCTATTTCAGAAGTGCCCACAAAATTTGTTAAGTATTTTTACTAACAAGTTCTTGAAAACTGACAGAAGATTCACTGCTTACCAAAAAATTATCATGTATTTCTGAAATACTTTCACAACAAAAGTCACATTGAAAAGAGTCCTTGTCAGATCATTACAAGTTTTTATACTGCCACTAAGTCCTACATCTTTTTTAGTGTGGTAAGATTTTTAATTTGGGAAATGGGAAAGCTTGATGGTATCTTGATGACACTTTCTTATGAGAATGGCTTGGTAAAAAAAAATAATAATAATAAGGAAAAAGATATAATTGAAAAATTAGCTACACACAGTAACTGTACTTCTGAACTTTAGGGGAGATACGCTTGGGTAGAGGGCAGATATTTTTATTTCTGGTACTTATTTTCCATCCCATATTCAGGTAGATTGGACTACTTTGGTTCTACACCCAGTTTTCATAAGAAGAGAAAGATACAGCCTAACAAACAGAGATAGAAAGTAATTAGTGGTTATTTGAGAATGCAGGTGGGAATGGCAGTGACTGCAAGTGGGCTGGAAGTTTCTTTTTGGGTGACAGAAATGTTCTAAAATTAGTAATGATGGTTGCATAATTCTGTAAATTTATTAAAAATCATTTCATTTTACCCTTAAAACAATTTAACTTTATGATACTGAGTTATCACTCAAGTAAGCTGTTAAAAAAGGTATAGCCCACCAGGTGCGATGGCTCACGCCTATAATCCCAGCACTTTGGGCGGCTGAGGCAGGTGGATCACTCGAGCCCAGGAGTTCGAGACCAGCCTGGGCAACATGCCAAAACCCCGTCTCTCCTAAAAATACAAAAATTAGCCAGGTGTGGTGGGGTGCACCTGTAATCCCAGATACTCAGGAGGCTGAGGCACAAGAATCGCTTGAACCTGGGAGGCAGAGGTTGCAGTGAGATGAGATGGTGCCACTGCACTCCAGCCTGGGCAACAGAGTGAGACTTAGTCTCAGAAGAAAAAAAAAATAATAGCCCATCAAGATAAATTATTTCTAAAGAACTAGAAAACCAAGGAACATCCTACACCCTCTTATTAACTTCCGGGCTCACTCATCCCTTTAAAGTGTTGTACTTACCAGCTAAACACTACTTTTACAGTGACTCTGAAATAATACACATTTCCAAGTTTTCTACAGACAAGATCAAGAACTATCTAATGAAAAGCAAACTATTTAACAAAATTTGTGTAAACTGTGCTCTAAAAATAAACTTGTAACTAAACAACATGAAATGACAAAAAAGATGGATTTTCTAGCAAAATTCATCAAAATTTATGATGAGTTAGATTAAAAGGGGGAAAAATGGTCTATATCTCTCACACACACAAAAATGGCTAGGTAGACCATTTAATACTTGTTGAAAGGAATACAGTACTTACCCACAGCAAATATTAGCTGTACAAATTTGAAAACAACAAACTGTAGAGCTGAGAGTATCTCACAAGCAGGGATGATCTGCAGTCCACAGTGTAGCATACAGAGATGGTGGACGACTGCTCACTTTATCAACTGTTTCTGCCTTAATGACGCTGATATAATAAAGTACCTTCAATACAACTGGAAGTTCCACAGGATATTTTAAAATTTGGCTTCTTTTTGTGGACATTTCCCAGCTGTGAGGCTTTCTATTGGTGACTGGAAAATTTGATGATTAACTCTGATTCTTAGCATATTTTGGAAAAACAGAAATCGCAGCCCTGGGATTGTGAAGCTAAAGCTCTCCAGAAAGAGAAGAATCTTAAAAGAAGATGGAGTCACATGGGAAGTCGCTTTAATAATCCATGGTACAATAGGGAACATGCGGTAAGGTGAATGAATGGATAAATGAAAAAATAAAGGAGTGAATAGATAAATAGGTAGGGAGGTAGATTATTTAGATAGGTAGGTATGTTAATGGAAAGATAGAAAGGGTTACCCAAACCCTGAAGATAGAAGAAGACTATAAAACAAGGTCAAAGACTAGGGAATATTTAAAATAATTATTCACATTTCCATTCAAATTTACCCTAAATGAGAGGTTCTCAAAGTTAAGGTGTGAGAATTGGGGAGCATATCATGCATTGGAGCTTCTCCCAAATGATGGTTTATGCTCGCTTTCCCCAGCTCCATTCTTGACAAATCTAGAGTTTCAGTAGGGTGGGGAAGAGGGGACTCCCTAAATAGTGTCTTCCTTCTTGACGTAGATGTTTTCAGTGTTTTACTAAACACTGAAAGAGCAAGGCTGAGGCCAGGCACGGTGGCTCACGCCTGTAATCCCAGCACTTTGGGAGGCCAAGGTGGATGGATCATGAAGTCAGGATATCCAGACCATCCTGGCCAACATGGTGAAACCCCGTCTCTACTAAAAATAAAAAAATTAGCCAGGCATGGTGGTGTGCACCTGTAGTCCCAGCTACTTAGGAGGCTGAGGCAGGAGAAACACTTAAACCCAGGAGGTGGAGGTTGCAGTGAGCCGAGATCGCACCACTGCACTCCAGCCTGGGCGAGTGAGTGAGACTGTGTCTCAAAAAAAAAAAAAAAAAAAAAAAAGAAAGAAAGAAAGAGTGAGGCGGAAATTTGCGACTTTCCACCCCTTTCTGGACTTACTGCTAGTGAAATATGACATCCAGAATAAGCTGGGTTGAAGGCTTATCTTTGTGTTAAAATGTTTATCTACTTAGCAGATGAACAAAAGAAGTCCCTATAATATAAACAGACATTTGCACTTTCAATAACCTAAACTATCATTTTACTAATTCACAAAAGAACTTTACAGGATAGATATGTGGTCACTAGAATCATTTCATACAAGATAGACACGTGGTCACGAGAATCATTTCATACAACTTGCATTACCTGTTCCATGTTTAATGGTCAAACAAAAGCAGTCAGCTCTTGTTTAGGCCAAACACCCTGGGGGCTTTATCAGTAAGGTTAACTATAACAGCCTAACTGAACAACAGTGATAATTATCTGCTTCTACATTCCTAGCTTTCATTATATACTCCAAAGATTTATATACCTAGAAACTGATTCTCTTAGGTTTTAATACCTTAGGGTTTAATTTACTCTGTAATAGGAGGCTGCATAGATTACCTATTGAAGTGAGAGGTGTTGAAAACCTTAAAAAAATCCCATTTAGTCATTTTTGTTTTGCTTTGTTTAGAGAGGGTGTCTTTCTGACATCCAGGCTGCAGTAAACTCCCAGGCTCAAGGGATCCTCCTGCCACAGCCTCCCGAGTAGCTAGGACTGCAGGTGCATACCACCATGCCAGCTAATTTTTTAAATAATACTTTGTAGAAATATGATCTTGTTATGTTGCCCAGGCTGGTCTCATACTCCTAGCCTCAAGTGATTCTCCCCCCTCAGCCTCCTAAAATGCTGGGATTATGGGTGTGAGCCACCACAACCAGTCCCATTTAATAGTTTTAAAATAAGATATTTAAGACTATATTGGAGTTAATATTTTCTCCTAAGAATAATGGCTAGTCTAGGCAAGAAAGAAAAGCAAATCCTGAGTCTAATAGTTTAACATTATATTCCCGTAAACCACATAACACTCTCTAAATGAAACTAGAGATCTCCTTCTAAGTAAATAGATCACAGTCAAAGTCAACAGTATATCATCCTTGTCAACAACAAAAAATTTCCTAGATTTGAAAGAATAATCTTGTTGCAGAAAAGTCAGGATAAAAAATGAAATAAAGAAAAAGAATAGTTCCCTTAAAATAACTTTATAATTCTCTATTTTAATACAGCTCTTGTATTCCATGACCTTCAGATTATTTCAGAAATCCACATATTGATTGCTGCCTCTACCACATGGAGACCAGTGTATATATTTCATACTATTTCAAAAAAAAAAAGTTGCAAAGCCTAATAAAAACAGGCCACTGAAATGGGTATTTAAAAATGACTTCTTGAAACATTGCTTGCTGTTTACTAATGCAATGGAAGAGATATTACCACTCTGTTTTGAGATTTAAGCAAAGTTACCTTTAAGCAAAAATCTATAGAAATGAGTTAGATAATCCTGCTCTGTATGGAGATAAAGGCAGAGACTTGAGGAGAAACATTTAACCAGGTGCTGTGGCCAGTGCATTTGGTGTTTACAGCGGATGGCACGTGCCTAAGAACAGGAAGTTTACTCAATCCCTGTGCTGCTGCAGAAATGGCACCTAGATATACTTCAATATCATTTCCTTATAGGAGTCTAACATCTAGAATTAGACGCTGTTATTTATTTAAAATATAATGGGTTACTGGTTATCACATTTGTGCTTTGTGCTCTGTGCTAACAAAATGAGTTCAAGAAATAGCTTAATACAGCCTGAGAGGTTTAGGGGCACATTTCCTAGAAGCAGGAATTGGGCACTGAAAAATTATTAAGGAGAAGGTTGGTTCTAGAATCTGTACCTTGAGCAGTTTAGTTCCATCACTTCTGCAATTTACCAAGTCTTAGTATAGGGTATTGTGGAGTGGGGACCATGAGGGCTAGAAAGCTCCTAGTGTCCTGAAGTCCTATGCTTCAGTCCACCTGGGTTCTTCAAGATAGAGCAGGGTCTTCATTAAAAGGAAAGGAAAAAAGAGAAAGGGAGACAACACAGAAGACCTAGAAAGGACTGTAAACCCTCCATTTTTCATTCTCTTATGCCAACCACAAAAATGTTCCACAAATGAAGTAATAAACAATGTAGACCATTCACATACAGTCTATACTATTTTCTGCTTCCATTTAAAAATGCAACGCTGTTTTCTTTGTTAACTTTTAAGTTCAGGGATACAGGTGCAGGTTTGTTGCACAGGTCAATGCGTGTCATAGGGGTTTATTGTACAGATTATTTAATCCCCCAGGTATTAAGCCCAGCATCCATCAGCTATTCTTCCTGATACTCTCCCTCCTCCCACCTTCACCCTTCGGTGGGTGGGCAGCAGTATATTTTGTTTCCCTCTATGTGTCCATGTGTTCTCATTATTTAGCTCCCACTTATAAGTAAGAGCACGTGGTATTTGGTTTTCTGTTCCTGCATTAGTTTGCTAAGGATAATGGCCTCCAGCTCCATCTATGTCCCTGCACAGGACATGATCTCATTCTTTTTAATGGCTGCATAGTATTCCATGGTGTATATGTACCACATTTTCTTTATCCAGTCTATCATCAATGGCCATTTAGGTTACTCCATGTCTTTGCTATTGTGAATAGGGCTGCAATGAACAGACATGTGCGTCTGTCTTTATAACAGAACGATTTATGCAGCGCTGTTTTTCCAGAGTTGCTTTTGCATGAGTGACTAAATAAGCCACTGCTTTCTAGTGTTTTGAAATTATAAAAAGGTATACCTTCTCTAAAGCTATTAAGGTTGTTGTAATAGGCTGTAGGTTCTCCTAGAATTTAAACCGTTATGTTGCTTTTAAATAAATAATTGTCTCTCAAAAGCACTTATTTGACCAGTGCTTCCAATCGTAGGCTTCAGAGATTGGTTTCTGCAAATAACCTAATAATGATGATTTATGTTATTCAAATTTGGCTCTAGGAAGAGGGACCCAGATATCTCAACCCAACCCAACACTTCATTGAAGACATGAGGTAGAGACACAAAGAGAATAACCTTAGAGATGAAATGTACCTAAAAGATTAAAATCGTTAATCTAACAGAATGCCATTTAAACAATGTTAAGGGATGCAAGTGACAATGATATTGATACTTAAAATATACCTATATTTATCTATTGAATTTTCATTTATTCTAATAAATCAAGGAAATGAAGAAACTGCCATAAAATGTAAATTTCCACAATTTTCACTAGAAAGTTTGTATACTTAAAAAAATCACTTGGAAATAAATTTGGTTTATTCATCATAGTACTTAAGTACTGTTTTAGATAATATTAGTGGCTTAGTATATGGATATTCAGAATGGCGACCAATAGACATAGTCTCCTAGGGAAAAATACGGTTCTTTAGAACTAAATCCCTATGTTGTTAGCTCTAGAGCAAGTAAACTAATCCAGTAACCTTCAGGGAATGACGCATTTCTCTCTTAAAACAGGCAGAACAGCTCACTCAAGACTTTCATTTCCATTTGTGACCAACTGTGCTGGTTCACAAAGTTGCAAAGCAAAGTTTCTAATAAACAAATGTGTCTTTTGTTGCCTACTCTACTGAAGTAATGCCCCCTGTACAGAGCTTGAACATTCCTCACAAAGCTTTGGTGGCTGTTGGCACAATAATGATCGTGGAGTGTCTATTTGTACACCATTAATTATGCTGTGATCCCTAGTGAACTGCCTGTTTTTCTTTTGCAAAAACCTAGAACACGGCATACAGCTTATTTTGTGTTTCTTTTAGATATATTATAATACAAGAAATTTAGTTCCAACATATCCAAGCTGTCCCTTCAGAAGGTGATCAGAAGAGAGAAATGAGTTTGGAAAAGAAAATGAATAGGTGAACAAAAGTAAGAGTTTCTGCAATAAAGCCTTAAAAGAGAATAAAAATGTGGAAAAGTGAAGGTAGACACTGGAGCTGCATTTAAATAGTTCTTAGGAGCCCAAAGTAAGACATGTTCTGTAAAAGTAAAACTTACAGGGGGATCAACCCTTGTCATTAAAATCCTGAGTATCTGGATGAAAAACCAAACTGTGGTGGGAACTGTGGGCAGGTGCTTTTACACAGCAACGTGATATTAAAATTCTACAGACTGAACTGAAATATTTCTACTGTGGCAATCGTAAATCATATACAAAACCACAATTAAAACTAATTTAACATGTGAAAAAGTCAGATACTCTATCAGGAACAGTTCATTATTATAGGTAAATAAACACAGCATAAGTATATAATTTTAGATTAATAATATATACAATATAATTATGATTATTTATATAATCAAGGCTTTCATTTGGGGCCTTGATGCTCATCTTTGCACACTGTCAGTTTTTCATTTTCATATTCTTTTCATATCCCTCGTATATATATGAAGGCAAATGATTTCAGGAATCTAAACCCTGAGAAAACATGGGGAACAGAGAATAACTTTTGCTGTGATATCTACTTCTGCAGTGAGTAGAGAAACAGAAATAGAATATAAATCTGAGGTGAGCCAGAACTCATTTCTTTACTTCCTATTTGAAGCTGATTTCCCCTACACCTTCTCTGACAAATCACAGGCCAAAGAGTTCCTGTGACTAAATATCTCCCAATTACCAATAATATAGAACTTCCTACAGAATGTCTCACTGACAAATTAGCACACAAGCTTCTACCCTATTCTAATTCATGGATAAGGAACACTGGAAAGTTATTTTGAAACAAATCCCATTAAAATGTAATTTAAGCTATAATCAGAAAGGAGCATAAAAACTGCACTGAATTGCTGGTAGAATCATAAATTGGTACCATTCTTTTGAGAATATCTTTGTAAATATGTGATGAGCTTTAGAAATGCTTTTATCTTTTGACACAGTAATTCTACTACTGTTCAGATTTTGAAATTGCGGATAAGTGATTCTGGATCTGTAAGACTAAAAAACCAGAACCACACTGTCCATCAAAATGGGACTAGTTGCACTATAAATAAATGTATATGATAGAAATAAAATTGTGTTATATAAATTACATGGTTACTGGAAGGGTGATACTACATGGAACATTTACTTCACTTTTTATCTTTTTTTTTGCTTTGAAAAAATAAGCAGCATGTTTTAATTTTGCTGCCTAAAAAGACAAAGGTTGTTCTTATTTTTTAAGAGAAGGGGTCTCACTCTGTCACCAAGGCTGGAGCGCAGTGGCACAATCATAGCTTACTGCAGCCTGTAACTCCTGGGCTCAAGCAATCCTCTTGCCTTGGCCTCCTGAGTAGCTGGTACTACAGGGTGCACAATACTATGCTTGGCTAAAATAATTATTCATTCAATAATATTTAGTGAGTGCCAACTATGTACTAGTCACTGTTCTAGGGATACAACAGTTTTAAAACAGTCACTTCCCTCATGGAGTTTGAATTCTGCTAATGTAAGACAACAGTAATTAAAGATTAAAAGTGCTACGAAGACAAAGCAGGATGGGACATTAAAGTAACAGGGTGACTATTCAAGTTAGGCTCACCAGACTTATGAGAAACACTCGATTTAAAATTTTAAATGAAAAACCATTGTCAGAAAAAAAAATCAGTGCACCATCAAGTCAAAAGAACATCAGGAACATCAATGTTCCAACCTACTGAGATCCAATTACAGTAAATGCCCTCTAGAAACCTGTACTAATATAACTTTCTAAAACTAAAAAGATTCCTCTGAAAATGCTCCCATACTTACTCAATTATGGATTTTTACGTTTGAGTTCTTTTCCATTTATAATAGATCAAAATAGCATGTGTATAGTATTCTAATTACACTAGTCATAATGGACTTTTATTTAATTGATCATCCCAGTGCTGTTTTTTTACGTAAGTGTTTAATGCATATTAGGCTTTTTAAAAAAGGCTAAAGATGCAATATTATAAGCAGAGGAAGAATAAAAACAAAAGCATTATGTGGAGACATAAAAGTTAAAGCTATCAAATATCTAACAAGAATTCAGAATTTGACCTTCAGTGCAGACATTTTTCAATTTTATCTAAAGTAAATGGGATAGAAGCTACAGGTATAGAAAACTTTTAAAACTGTACCCTGGGTTGAATGAAAAACAGTGACCAAACTCAAGATATCAGTACTTGCCGGTTAAATATGTAGCAATTGTTAATACTATTGCTGATAGCCTAGAAGGTAAAGTAAATAAACAGACAGCCAACAAAGACAGAATTATTTATGTCCTCCTGTTCTGTGCAGAATTGGGTCCTAAGTGCTAAGGAAGGCAGCAGAAGAGAAGCTGGCTCCTGTCCTCAAGGCATTTTTGATTAGTAACTGCTTTTTCCCCCCTTCCCAAGCAGAAGTCACTTAAAAAGAACAATGAGAGATAAAAACTTTTACAGATTAGAAAACAGCCTGAAATAACATTTGAAGTTTAGTAAAACCATATGCCAGGTAGATGTAAAAGTGAAAAGAAAATCAAATGATGGAAATAAAATGGGAAAAAGACTGGTTATACATAACAGGAATTTTTAAAACGTCTAGGGTATATAAAAACTGAAAATAAATGCAAAAAATTAGCCGGGTATGGCGGCGGGCGCCTGTAGTCCCAGCTACTTGGGAGGCTGAGGCAGGAGAATGGCGTGAACCCAGGAGGTGGAGCTTGCAGTGAGTCGAGATTGCGCCACTGCACTCCAGCCCGGGCGACTGAGCGAGACTCCGTCTCAAAAAAACAAAACAAAACAAAACAAAACAAAAACCAAAAACCAAACCTGAAAATAAAATCAGAAAGAAGTAAAACAGTCTCTCTGTTAATAGCCTTTTAAAATGCCAAGCTCCACCTATCAGCAGTGAATAGAAAAATCAGCCAAGTAGTTATCCTATTTGGTTTGGCACTGGTCTATCAATGGGAGTGAACTATGATCAAAACTGTTTTCTAAAGGGTGAAATGGGCTTAGAAAAACACAGGATGATTAAAATCGCTGTCTCTAAACCTGAACATAATGCCAAGAGGTAGTCAGGAAACATTACAAACTCAATGTTCAATTAGCATTAGGAAGCTAAAAGATGTAATTTTATAGTTAATCTTATTTCCATTAAATCTAATTGTCATTGATGACCCTATATAAATAAAAGTGCTTGCCTATAAATAATCACTTTAATTGCTTTTTAAAATATAAACATGCTATCAAATATTTATATTTAAAAATATCAAAGAATTATACTTCTTTGCTTCCCATGAAACAAAGAAACAGCCTAGAAAATGAGTTGTTTTTATTGTTTCTAAAATTATGTCTTACAGCATAATCTGCATCGGTAAGAATAGGACATTGGGAGCCCACTTCCAAAGCTTATACCAAACCCAACGAGACCAAAAATGACATTCTGGTTAACGTGCCTGGTTAAGATACCTTAGAGGCAATCTTAAAAATGGCAAAAGTGATTATGGGTTAATGGGGGGTATCTTTAAAGGAAAATAATGAATTCCATCTAAGAGTTCATAGCTCTAAGAACAAAGAAAAAGCAGATGCTTACAACTCATGTACCAAAACACACTTGCCATTTCCTTCCAGTCAGACACCTCCTCTTCCATTTCTTATCACAGTAAATGGTACCACCATCCAATCAGGTCTTCGGAGTAAATAAATGTTAGCTATTATCCAACTTCAAACTCCCGCCCCTGCTCACCTGAAAATCACTCCAAATCCTGTCCGTTTTAACCTCCCATCTATTTACCTCTGCTCTCTTTTCACAGACATCTCTTACTTACAGAGGACAGACGTAAGTCCAAACAAATCAACAGCCACAACAAATTTTAAATGGATTCAATCCATCCACTAAAAAGATACATACAAGATTATTTTGTAAATAAAAGGCTGATAAAGTATTAGGAATAACAGGCATTACTAGTACTTTTACAACTAGAGTACAAAGTAAAAGTATTAAGAAAAAATAGATAATAGAGAACAGCTCACCAAGAAAATATAAAAAGATGGACATTCTTACACAAGGGAAAACTGACAGCTCCACAATCATGGTATTTAATGCAGCACTCCCTTCCTCTCTGCTTTTGTTCCTAATCTATTTCCTGCTTTACTGACCTCGTTAAAGACCTTAAACGGCTCCCTATGACCTAAAAGTCCATTGCTTATTTTGACTTAAGAAAAAATTCACAATAGAAAATCTCAAACATAATGAAAGTAGAAAATACTACAGTGAACCCCATTAGCTATAACAATTATCACAGGAAATCTTTTTTGTTTTTAAATCTGTCCTCTACTCTGTATTTTTGGAAGCAATCTCAGAGACCATGTAATTTAATCTGTAAGATAGAGATTCTTTTTTCCCCAACATGACCCTAATGCCATTTTTACACCTAACAAAATTAACACAATTTCCTTAAAAAACAAATACCTAGTCAGGTCACCTTTATCCAATTACTTATTCTCAAGACTGCTTTTTAGATGGTGGCATGTCCTTCTGACATCTACTGTTTCTTAGCATTGCTTACAAGGCTTTTCATAATCTGGCCCCTACCTTCACTTCTAGCCTCGATTTTTGAAACTAGTTTTTTCTATTCCCTAAATCCTGCACTTCCACCATATTTACTGAATTTCTGTTCATTTCACATGCAATATCCCCTCTTATCAAGCTTTATGTAAAATTTTTTTAGCGGCCTAAACTTCTTCCCAACCCCATCCACTTGCTTACACACTTGCCTCTCATGCTTCAGGTCTCAGCAGATGTCACATCCTCCAACAAACCTTTCCTGCTACAACTTCCTGGTATGTGCTACTGGACCTAGAAATGAACTTTCAAATACAGCACTTGCTACCCAGTTGGGTTACAAAACCCAGTGTCCCCTCTCCCCTAAATTCCTTTTTAAAAAGAAACACCAATTTATAACATTCTGCTTCTTAAGAAACCAACCTTCCCCTCTTGGGTGGTTTGTGCCCAACATGTTCATGGTATGGCTACTATTCTTTACGTCTACCTTTTGACCTATATTCATGCACGATTATACAAATCTCTTAAAAATGGTGTTCTGTAAGTGCAAATCAGACTTGTTCAAAGGCTGCCAATAGTAAGAAAATACACAAAATTACTTGAACATAATATTCAATAATCATAAAGCTTTCACATGTGAAACATATCCGGATGTGATAAAGACAGGTACAAAAAGGATAGTGGAAAAAGAAAATCCTAACTCCAAAATAGGGCTTCAGAATCCTACAGCTACAGGAGCAGAAAAAGGCTTCATTTTATTCTGAAAATGACAGCTTTCTTTTTTTTTTTTTGAGACAAAGTCTCACTCTGTCGCCCAGGCTGGAGTGCAGTGGCACGATCTCGGCTCACTGCAACCTCCTTCTCCCGGGTTCAAGCAATTCTTGTGCCTCAGCCTCCCGAGTAGCTAGGATTACAGGCGTCTACCATAATGCCCAGCTAATTTTTGTATTTTTGGTAGAGACAGGGTCTCACCATGTTGGCCAGGCTGGTCTCAAACTCCCGACCTCAGGTGATCCACCTGCCTCGGCCTTCCAAAGTGCTGGGATTACAGGCAAGAGCCACCGCACCTGGTTGGCAGCAACTTTAAGAACAAGAATGTACTCATCAAGGGCATTATTGCTCTTCAACAGATAATGGCCTAAATACACACTTTCTTTGCAGAGGTTTTTACTGAAGTGCACTCAGAAACCTTAATTTGAAGATCAACAGTCAAAAAGAGTTTTCTAGGAAATGTTGGTTGACCACTTTGTGCAGCTTTCCTTACCTATAATAAAATCATGCAAAACTAAGTAAAAGTGAAAATGTCTCCAAGCCTTTAACAATCTAATTTATATTGCAAACCCAAGTGATTATTATATTGTGGTTTTGTTGTTATTTTAAGCTTTTATTTGGAAAAGTATTTAAAAATATACACTTTAAACAATTTCATCAACATTGTGATCATGCAAAGCTAATTGGGCTTTATCACTATTATGCTATATTCCTCTGCCAAAAATATATTTTTATTTCAGTTTAACAACACTAGATTGGAATATTTTCCAAGTGTTTAAAAATTTTGACCATGTATCCTATTAATGATTTAAATTTATATAGCCTGTGCTTGACTCGGCAGCACATATACTAAAATTGGAACGATACAGATATTAGCATGGCCCCCACACAAGGGTAATAACACAAATTTGTGAAGTGTTCCATGTAAAAAAATAAAAAATAAATTTATATAGCCTAGACTTAAGAATAAGAGCTATAGCTAACACTCATAAGTACTTACTATTGCCCAAACACTATAGTTCTAAATGCTTTGATTATCTTATTGAATCTTCCCCACAACTCTATGAGATTAAATATTATTACCCATATTTTACATATGAGCACAGAGATATTAAGTGAATTGCCCAAGGTCACCAGCTAGTAAGCAGTGAAACCAGCATTTGGTACTTTGGTAGCTCTGACTCGGCAGGCTGTTCTATCCCTCCTTGAGAAAAGCATCATAAATGAGCACACACCTTCAGGGTGAATTCTTACAGCAAAGAAAAGGAAATGGGATAGCACAGCCCTGCTATGTCAGAAGAACCAACATCAAACATCAGTGGATTCTCATAGCAACATCTCTCCCGCTGCTTCCTCTTGACACACAGGAAAAATGTTCCAGAATCAACTGGGAAGACTGGCACTGCATTTATAAATGTAATTCCCAGGCTGGGTCAGTATCTCCTCCAACCTTTCCAATTACGTTCATTTCAGATATAGGGGACAGAAATGCTCCAGAAAAGAACTAGACCATACTTGGAGGAGGAGAGAAGGAGTAAACCCTTCATCTGTGTTGTGAACTATGTCGAGAGCAGTATATTACAGTATAGAGAGTCTTGGGGAGACCATGTGCATATGTCTTTAGGCCTCCATCTCCTTTCAACTTGAGGAGCTCTGCTTTTCTTTCTATGTTAGAAGGGTTGCCCAAAATCTCATCTGAAATATGGGTTCCATGGCTAAAGAAGTTTAAAAACTGATAGTGCCATGACAAAGCCCTGGATCAGAAGTCAAGAGACCAGAATCTTTCTCTCAATTTGGCCACAAACAAGTCATGATTAATCCTGGGTCGGTAATTTGCAATCTTGGGTTGTAGTTTTCTCAGTGTAACACCATTACTTTACAGATTTCTACGACTCTTGGCCATATAAAAATATATCATTATATAAAAAGAAAGAAATAAAAGATATGTTAGTGACGTCACCAAAGAAAGTTTAAAAAGGTAAATAAAAATCCCATGTCTCACAGAAAGAAAAGAAGTAGTACCAACCATCATATGATCTAGTGCTCAGAACACCACCATGAGATTGGTCCCATCATATAAGAAATCAGTATTTCCCAAACACTTTTTTTTTTTTTTTGAGACAGAGCTTCGCTCTTGTTGCCCAGGTTGGAGTGCAATGGCTTGATCTCAGCTCACTGCAACCTCTGCTTCTCAGGTTCAAGTGATTCTCCTGCCTCAGCTTCCTGAGTAGCTAGGATTACAGGTGCATACCACCACACCCGGTTAATTTTTCTGTTTTTAGTAGAGACAGGGTTTTGCCATGTTAGCCAGGCTGGTCTCCAACTCCTAACCTCAGGTGATCCACCTGCCTCAGCCTCCCAAAGTACTGGGATTACAGGTGTGAGCCACCATGCCCAGCCAAGAGTCTTTTTTTAACTTGGCATTTTCATTTAGCTTGATGCAGATAATTTGTGGATAACATATCCATATGAATTTACTATTAATAAATAACAAAAGTTTATTCAATAACCATGGCCCCTACAACATGCCCTTGCTAATCTCAGAAGCAAATTAAACACAGGTCAAGTGTACATTGTAACATCTTAGAATCCTAAAATCCAGGTTCTAACCTGACTCTGCCACTTGATGAGAATTAATGCAATCTCCCAGGTTCTTAGTTTCTTCTGTCCTACCCCTATCACATTCTCAAATAAGGGGCTATGCTAAATGATTGGCCATTGGCATATCATAGTTGATCCTATACTTTTATTTCTTGTGGCAATCACACAGTTAGAATAAGCCACATGAAAAGGAAAATACATTCATGGAAGAATCACCCATTAGGTTCTAGTCACTACTTAAAGCATCTGAATGGAACAAGAGGAGACTATGGGGGTGCAGGGGAGGCTCCCACCAGGACTGAAACTAATTAAAGAAGATCTTAATGAAGAGAGCTCCTGATTCAAGTTTATTAGAGAAGAAATAAGGCATTAAAGAGAATGAAAATAATTTTATAAAGTTGTAGGTAAAGGTCATACTCCCTAGAACAAGAGACGTTAATTAGAAGGTAAACAATGGAAAAGTTATTGGGCAAGCTCAGAGGCCAACAGGAAAGAATAGAAAAAAGTATTATGCTTTATAATGCTAACTGACCATTATACAGATGCAGATTCAAAATTAGGAAATAACATAATACCAATTAGTATAAACTGGTTAGTATTTATAAATAGTTGGTGCTTTAAAAGGCCTTTTCCAAAATACCTAAAATTGAAATATAATAGTATCCCAAGTAATCTGAAATTGCATATTTTGATTTAAAGTTGGACTATAAATTCCATTAGCATTCATGTTTAAAGGTAGACAATTTACAGTATTAAGCTAGATGAGACCTCTATTGTAACAGATTAGCAATCCCAGATTGTATATTTTGTTCTGGGTTGCAGACTATTCCAGTTTTAACATCATACATGACATACACTCCTAAGCCAGATAGCTTTGAGAAAGCAGCTGATTATGTCTTAGAATTTTGTTAATTAAAACTATAAATTCCTATCTCAAATGCTTTTTGGAACAAACAAATGTAAACAACATGAATTCTATCGAAGCTTTTTTATTTGAATCACTTGAGACATTATTTATGGCTGCTTTTGAAAATGTTATGTTTGTTCAGTGATATTTTACAAATAATGTTAATACAGTTTTCCACCAAGTAACATAAAGATATCTGATGAAAGATGGAGAATCTAAATTCATGTAAATTGTAATAAAATAGAAACACCTCTGGGCTCTTTATAAAATAAACCAAACTTAAATGCATTTTCCCCAAACCAACACACACTTACAGAAAGTTATTCAAGGCATAAGACTGCATATAAAACAGGGATTCTACCTTCAACATTAAATTCAGTGAAGCACTTTATATATTGTGACTTCAAGGAAAGCTGGGAAATGTTATAGTTCAACGGGCTTTCTCCTTTACTTTTTATAGAGATTGAAAAGTTAACCTTAAGTCACGAGGCCATTATGTTGGCAATAAATAAATCATTATATCATGTTATACACCTTATTATATACAATTTTTGTCAATTAAAAACACATATTTTAGGCCGGGCGCAGTTGATCAAGCCTGTAATCCCAGCGTTTTGGGAGGCTGAGATGGGCGGATCACAAGGTCAGGAGATCGAGACCATCCTGGCTAATATGGTGAAACCCCGTCTCTACTAAAAAATACAAAAAACTAGCTAGGTGTGGTGGCAGGTGCCTATAGTCCCAGCTACTCGGGAGGCTGAGGCAGGAGAATGGCATAAACCAGGAGGTGGAGCTTGCAATGAGCTGAGATCCGGCCACTCGGCCACTGCACTCCAGCCTGGGCAACAGAGCGAGACTCCATCTCCAAAACAAAACAAAACAAAACAAAACAAAACACAAAACACATATTTTAAAAGAAATCTTTATGGCTATTGAATAAAACGTCACGTACTTATGTTGTACAACTGACCAGAGTTTCTACCTAATTCAAATTAACTATTATGACTGGCTTTTGAGGCAACCCTGAGAGTCACTCCCCAATCCTTTTCATCCCTTTGGCTTTCAGGCCAACTACTTCCTTGGGAAACACCACCATCTCTCAGTCAGCAAAGACAGAACCAGAGAGAGAGACTGCAAGTTAAGGAAGAAAGGTTCCAACTACTTTTACTCTCTGTTGCATCTCCTAATGTCATCACTTTCTCAGAGCAGGGTTTAGTCACTACTACAAAACACTGCTCAGGAACTGCAGAGCCACTAGCCTGGCATGTGGTGACACATTCCCAACACAATTCTCTAACATTCTGATTTCCTTTCCAAAAATAAATTCAAGCAAAATTAGAACTCTTAAAGATCAGATTGAGATTGAATGTCATTGGCTTTCTCCCCATACCTATGATCCTACACATCTCTTCAGCCCAGCACAGGGTTTTAAAGCTCACTGCTTACACAGGGCTATCTCCTCTGCTGGTTATGAGCTGCAAGGACAGAGTCCATGTCCTGTTTGTGTTGGTGTTCCTGGCCACTAGCCAAGAACTTGCAGCCCAGCCCTAGAATAGCAGCTGAATGAATGTGGCAGCCCACACACTCAAAGACACCAGAATTATCTTACCCTTTCCCAGAGAGCTTCAGGTACCTTTCTTTTCCTAAATGAGTCACTAATGTGTCTGTATAATTATGGTTTCCATATGTGACGCAGAGCCCCAAAATTTCATCTTACTGTGGTTTACTTTCTGTGATTGCATTTTTATTATAAAATATCTTATATAAAAAGGGGGATATAATGGAAGGGAAAAACAGTAAAGCAAAAACCCATATCTAGCTTCAGAGCATTACATATCCACTGGAAACCCTAAAGCAATGCTCCATGAGCGCACGGCCTTTCCACTGCATAGCCCTGAGGTCATTTTTTGATACATAATTCTCAAACTATGTAGTGCTGAAAGACCTTGAAGAGATTCCTTAAATGATTTATGGTTAAAATTTCTATGATTGCAGTCCTGGAAATCATAGAAGAATAAATATATCCTTGGAAAAGACCTCACTTCTCTTTTTCTTCATTTCTTCACAATTCAGCCCCCACCTCTCAAGGAGCTATGTAAAGCATGGCGGGCAAGCTAATGCATCCCCAGAGTTTATGACAGATACTAGTTCTAGTGTTTCCCAAATACTAACATTAATACACACAACTACTGTATGGGGTACAATCGCCCCTATCTGAGGTATGAGAAGTTAGAAATCTAACAAGTGACAGAGGTAGGATTTGAACGCATCTGAGTCCAGGCTCCTGGGTAACTATGCTATGTTGTGATTTTCTGGGATCTTGGGCTATTTTTACAATTAGAGATGTGACCTAAGGGCAATGGATTTCCATCCTGGTGAGTTCTTTTGGGGAGAGACTGCACTTCTCCCAGCCCTGTCCCCAACCCTTCCTCCTCATAGTTACCACGTAGGAGCAAGCAAACTATCCATGTTTGCCCAGTAAGGTGGCATTCTTTCAAACATTAGCTGGCCCCCCCTTATAACACACAGGCTAGAAGCTCTAGGTCACTTGACCTCAGAGCACGTGCAAATGTTTATCAGGCTACCCAGTGACTTATAGAGGAGGCATTTCCTGGAAACATCGTGGTTAGACATTTCATTCAGTGAGGTGTTCAGAGCATCTGAATCACTTTTGTTGCCTAGTAACTTGTTTGTGTTTGGCAGGATGAAGACAACTCAGGCACAGATACAGTCAGACACAAGGCAGGTATCTATTCAGCACAACATCCTCCCAACACTAGACTGCTGATTTAGTGCTTAAACTTGACACTGTTCTTTCCACTTTCTCACTGTTGGTAGAGGCCCCTTCAGTCATTCTCTTTAAGTCAGGAGCATTCAAAAGGCACTATGCTGTACAGAGAATCAACAGATCCTTTGTAGCTGAAATATAGGCTACTCTTTTTCCTATAGAGTTTTGAAAAAAAAAACTTTTAAGACAAAGCTAATTACAGGGTTCTTACATATAAAAGGGAAAGGAGTTACATGGTATCATGGAAATTACTTGTCATCCCTAAAAGAATTAGTTCTCCCACATATTCACATATCTGTCCCTTTTTTTGATAACAAGAATTGATTACCACAATATAAGTAGCTTCAGAATCAAGGAGGTTCACCCTCCAATACCGTCATGAATACAAATATATAGCAAAGCTGGCTAAAGTCACTTTACTAACCTTCATCTTCAAATTTAAGTTAGCATGTGTGCCTGGGTTACTCTAAGAGCCAAAAGTCTAGAACAAATCACTCTGGGCTTGCATTCCATTATACATTCTCTGACAGTTATGGCTTTTCCTCTATTATTTTATGTCTCCGCTACTTTCTCATCATTTCTATGCATTAAATATTCAGAGGAGGAAAAGTGGTTTTAAAAAGGCTGCCCCGCCACCGCCCCAATACTGGGGTTTCTGTTGTTCTTTCATTTTTGCTCTTCTTGTCAGAGGACATGCCTGCTACAGAAACAAGAAAATAAGATGTAGGGTGTGCTTAAATGTTACTCCTAATCTTAGTGGGAAAGTCCTGAGTTCTAGGTTTATTTAATGTTTATGGACAGGAGGACACAAAAATTGTTTAGAAAATTTTATTTTTTCTTCCTTTCATCCAATAATATTCATCCTAACCTTGTGGTTTCAGTATGCCTGATATTCATAAGTACTATTAAAAATCAAATAGATATGAATTACTTCACTTTAACAACTATAAAATGGGTATGAGTTTACTTAGCAAAGGTTTTCAACTTAAGCATATGTTAATCCTTTATATCCTCCAAAATATTTTTCTTTTAGAAAGGCATATTTAAGGAAAAAAATCTTTCCATATTAAAAAATTCTTGAATTCCACCAGACAAAGTCCAGAACAGACGTAAGAAAAGAATACTCTCATTATCTAGAACTGGCTAACTGTAGACTGCAATTACTAGTGGCAAGAAATAAGGGGGTTGAATCACTCTCCAAAATATTTCCAAGTCCTCAACCACATCTCTCAAGCAAGTTTTCCCACTCTGGGGTTCGTAGTTGATAGGTGGACCTCCTGAAGCCCTGTAAAATGTTTTGGCTCATGCACATAACCGGAAGTAGAAAGCTTTCTATTCTTCAGATTCTCAAAATCGAGTCTAGGTCTTGGGAAATCAAATTGCCAGCAGATAACTGAGGATTTAACCTCTTGAATTTGTTGCTGACTACCTGCTTAATATAAATTTCAGTAACATAAAAGAAGAATGTTTGTTCCCATGCTGTAACTGAAGATTTCTAATAATTAAAGAGCAGTAGAGCCCCATCTATGACAGCAGCCAGTTTACTGCACTTGTATAACCTGCAAGCTAAATTACCACTAATTGTCTCATCTTTTGAAAATGTATTTAAGCTTCATTAGACACGTGAATGTCTGTTATAGCCAGGTGAAGGAGACCGACCTAGTCCCTAGCCTCACAAAGCTTGCAGTCTAGTTGGAGAAACAAACAAATCATTATCACACAGGGAAATAAATGTTTAGATAATTGAAAATTCAAGATGCTATAAGAACACATTGCCAAGGCACCCAACCCAGTCTGGCATTTAAGCTATGAGAATTGGCAAAATATCCAGACGCGGATGACAGCAGGTACTCTCACAGGTTTCTAGCAGACATGTAATAAGAAAACCTTGGCCAGGTGTGGTGGCTCATGCCTGTAATCCCAGCACTTTGGGAGGCCAAGGCAGGCAGATCACCTGAGGTCAGGAGTTCAAACCAGCCTGGCCAACATGGCGAAACCCCATCTTTACTAAAAATAGAAAAATTAGCTGGGCGCAGTGGTGGGTGCCTGTAATCCCAGCTATTTGGGAGGCTGAGGCAGGAGAATTGCTTAAACCCAGACGGCAAAGATTGCAGTGAGCTGAGATTGTGCCACTGCACTCCAGCCTAGGCAACAGAGAGAGGCTCCGCCTCAAAAAAAAAAAAAAAAAAAAAAAAAGAAAAGAAAACTTTCCTCTCAGAGAGGCACTTTAATGATATCTATTAAAAGTACACATATACCTTATGACCTGCAATTCTACTTTACAAGTTTATATAGATATATTGCCTACATGCAAAATAACCTACATACAGTTACTTACTGTAGTATTGTTTAAGAGCAAACGTTGGCCACAACCCGAATGTTGTCCATCAATAGATCGCTATTTTAACTGTGGAACATCCATAAATGGACTCTGTTATTCTGTAACTGCTTTAAAAAAAGAATGAGGAAAGTGTCTTAGTACTCGCTTATTAAATCCTCCTCCATATATTGTAAGGAAAAAAAGCATACATTGCAGAGAAATATAGTATGCTATCTTTTATGTTATGAAGGGGGCAAATAGGAATATTCCTATTTGCTTCTTTATGCATAAAGAAATTCGAAGGATGCATTAGACATTGACAGAGGCTGAGAGGATGGTGGGGGCAGAATTTGGGCAGACTCTGAATGCAAAATGTACGAAAACGGTATACTTAAAAAGTAATCCTTACATCAAGTGTGTGGGACATTGAAAAGGAAAAAAAAAAAAAGTAATCCTTTATTTTTCAAGCCCAAGTTATATTAACCTAGCACATTTTTTTTTTTGGTTTATTATTTTAACACGCTTCTAAAATTCTGCATTGATTAAATTAGAACATAAGGCTGCTTTATTTTCCAAATCAGGGTTCCACTCTCTCCTTTCCTGCCTGTGTCCATCTGCCATCCTGAAGGGGGTTTCCCCGGAATACCTGAGAGTGAGGCAAGTCCTCGGTGTCTCCCTGCTCTGGTTTGTTGACTGAGGATATTCAAGAGATTTTTTAAAGCTCATGAAAGAATTTTGTTTTGTTCACTGCCTCATTTGCAACACTGAAAAGAATGCCTGGCACACAGAAAGTGTTCAGTAAGTATTTGTTGAATAAATGAATTCTTTTCTTCACTCAGCTTCAATGAGACAGACACCACCACCAGACAAAGGGAAAGATATCAAAACGGTGTCAAATATTTAGAAATAGCTGCCATTCCTAGTACCAGCTCAAAATAGGCATTCTAACCTTAGCAACATTCCTAGAATTACTGTGAACTTCACAGAAGACAAATAATGTTAGAGAATACTGTGCTCAATAATACTAACTACCCACAAATATTTATTTTAAATAATTTGGGATTACACGGCCCTGGTGTCTATCTTAGGGTAAAAATCTTTTTAGGCAACCACCACACTAAACAGCAATGATAAAAAGTAAAAAAACCAAAACAGCTATCATCAGGGTCAAATGAACCCTAGTCTTAAGGTGCCCAGAGATATAGCAAGAAAAGAGAAAATCTTTTGTACCAAAAAATGCAACTATTTTTATTTTCAATAATAAAATTATACTTGAAATAAAATTCAAAGTACTCTAGGCAGTGAATTGAGTTGTAGTGCTTCAACCACAGCAAGCAAAACCTCTTCCTCCTCAGTGGGCACAGAATGGGTATAACTACCACAGCTCTTTAATTTTGGTTTAGATAACTATAAAAAACAGAATAACTTTGCTAGTAATTTCAGTACTGTTGCTAAAAGGTGCATGGCTGGCTGATATTTCTTTGAAGATTTTCTGTTTTCTTAAGGCGTGGTTGAGTTGATTGAGTGCTCTCTTTTGGCAGTAATGCAAACAGGTTAGGAAGTTTTGGGGTTACCTCTATTTCTCTGGCTGTCATTTAAAACGGCAATCCAAGACTGAGAAAACATCCATTCACCTGAAAGAGCTTGAAATTTAAGACTGTCCTGAGGATAAACTAAAATTCTCAGAGTTAAGACATTTATGAAATGTCTTAACCAGAGAAAGGAAGATAGCAGCAAAGCTGCAGGATAACTGATAGACAGCCAACCTTCAGCTGATGCAAGTTAGACTCATGCTATAGCAGCAGGAAGCACCAAACCTACTGTTTCCAGATGGTAGCACAGTAATTCCCACCTTGGTCCTTGCAGCAGTCAACACTCCCAGTCTCTGGCAGATCCTTTCGGAGCAGAGTGTTATAGGGCCACAGGATGACAGCTCTAGGGGAAGGAAAAGTCAGAGATTAAATGAGAATGAGGCTTTGATGCTATGTTTTGCTAGTTTTCTGGGGGAGGAGGTGAAATGAAGAGCCCTCTGATGCTACCCTCCTAGAGCTCTCCAATACTGACCCTCCAGGAGAGTTGCCAGGAAAACACTGGCTCTGATAGGTACTGACATTTCAGGACAAGAACAACTACTCAGCCATTCATTCCACTAATATTTGCCACCTGCCAGCCCCTATTTAAAGTTGGAGTAGCGCGGGCAGGCAGATTCCCTTCCCTCCTGATGTTCATGTTCTAACACAGGAACACACAGATAAACAAGACCAGTCAATGCCGCTCAAAAAAGTCAGAGTCAGGGCAAGGCTGGTGTGGTTGATGTAGAGCAAGCGGTCAGGAAAGCCTTTCTGAGGAGATATTTAAGACTTAATAAGGGTTGAGGATGGGGCGGGGGCAGCTGCAAAAGAAGAGTAAGCCAGGCAGAGGGAGCAGCTCATCCAAAGGCCCTGAGGCAGGAATGAGCCAGGAAGGTTTAAAAAGAACAGAAAGGCAAGCATGGCTAGAGTATTGTGAACTAGGCATAGAGAAGGGAAAAGAGTGCAGAGGGCTTTATAGGACAGTAGAAGGACTATGTACATAAAGGGCAAACTAAGTGTCACAGAAACTTAGGTTGATGTGCTGTGCATAATCTGCCACCTACTAAATGGTAGAAGATTTGCTTTGAAATACATACAGTTGCTGCAGTCTTTCAACGGATTTTTAAGTAGCTGAAATTTGCCCTGTGGATGGAAGCAAAATATAGGCCACTGGCCAGAGGTCTCCAGTTCATAGAACCACAATATGAATATCCAAAGAATATAGCCTGAGACTACCCAACAGTGCATATATGCATATGATTTGGTAGTGCATATATATATATATATATATCTTTTAACTACCTAACAGATTTCATTAAAATCTATGTTTAACAACTGCAGGATGTACACTCATCTGCAACCAGAAATTGATTTTTAGTTGAGATCCCATCTTAATAAAAAATACTCAACTCTTGGAAGAAACTCAAGAACAAATGTGTCACTCTTAGGTATATACTCAAGAAAAATGAAAACACCAGTCCAAGCAAAAACTGTACACAAATATTCATAACAGCATTATTCATAATGGCCCCAAAGTGGAAACAACCCAAATGTCCATCAACTATTAAATGGATAAACAAAATGTGGCAATCCCATATAATATTACTGAGCAATGGAAAGGAATAAAGTAGTGATACACACTATAGCACGAATGAATCCTGACAACATTATTCTAAGTGAAAGAAGCCAGTCACAAAGACCACATGTTATATGATCCCATTTACATGAAATGTGCAGAATAGGCAAATCCATAAAGACAGATTTGTGGTTGCCAAGGGCTGGGGGACGAAGAGAAGGGAAAGTGAATGCTAATGGGTATAGGGTTTCTTTTTGGAGTGCCGTAAATATTCTAGAATTAAATAGTGGGGTTAGTTGCACAACTCTGAATATACCAAAAACTACTGATTTGTACAATTTGAAAAGGCCAGTTTTATGGTATGTGAATTATATCTCAGTAAAACTGTTGTAAAAATAGAAGAACAAAAGAATATCTGAAATGCTGTGAACAGATGAAATAAACTTCAAGTGGCCCAAAATGCTATATTCCAGTAAGCATTACTAGACTCTATTAAAAGGGATAAGCAGTTTACACTTCAGATACTGTATACTACACTCCCTGTGGGACATGTTTATCCCTCTGGAAAGATCACCTGATCCTTGGAGGATGTTTTTCTTGTTTCACTTGGAACCTTTCTCCAGTTATTACCCTCTCTCGACTCCACCTACCATCCCCACTCACTCTATGCAAATGAAATTAAAGCAGATAGTTGCTTTTGTGCTCTAACTCAAGTCTGTGGACAATTACAATTGTTTAGGGCATGGTATTAATGATATTTCTAATATGGTCAGCTTATAGATTTTATTCACAGCCAAACCTGGCACTTTTCATCTAGTCAAGCTGAAAATGTGTGCTCTTGTCAAAAAGGAGAATGGGCAAAAGGGTAGATACTGGAATGCAAAACAAATTCAAGCTTACTACTCTAAAATCCCTTTCTGTATACATCTTAACATGGTGTTACATTAAGACTACATTCATTTTAAATAGTATCTTATAAGTTCATGATTTATTTTAAAGTATATGTAGAATATATAATTTCACAAAGGAATAAAGTAAATTATATAACAACAGCAAAATACTACTGTGAGACGATTAACGTAGAATCAGAGAGGCAGGTAAACACAGAGAGAGGTTCTTGATGACAAGGTGTAGTGGAAGAGGGAACACTATCTCCTGGGACTGAATATTGTTCTACCTGCTCCCTGTAGCGAATCACTGCAGAGGCAGCAAAGTTTGATGTTTATGAACAAGGATTCTGAAGGCCGACTCCACACTTAGCATGACTCCACGATTAAGTATTGTGGCTCCAGGCATGATACTTAATTTCTCTGAGACTTAGTTCCCTCATCTATAAATAGTACTAACTTAACAAGGTCCTTAAAAGGATCAAAGGTTATATAAAAACAAATAATAGATCTAAAGGGAGAGACAGACTGCAATACAATAATAGTAGAGGACTTCACCCCACTTTTGGCAATGGACAGATCATCCACGCAGAAAATCAGTAAAAAAACATTGGAATTAAACTATACTGTAGACCAAATGGACCTATAACAGACATTTACACAACATTTCATCCAACAGCTATAGAATACACATTCTTCTCAGCAGCACATGGAACATTCTCCAGAATGGACTATATCTTAGGCCACAAAACAAGTCTCCACAAATTCAAAAATGTCACTATCAAATCAAAGTGTCTTTTCTGAATCCAATGGAATAAAACTAAAAATCAATAACAAGAAGAACTTTGGAAACTATGCAAATGTATGGAAATTAAACAACATGCTCCTGAACAATCAATGAAGAAATTAAGAAGGAAATTTAAACATTTCTCGAAATAAATGAAAACGGAAACACAACATACCAGAACCTATCAGATATAGCAAAAGCAGTACTGAGGAAATCTTATAGCACCATATGCCCACATCGAAAACATAGAAAGACTCCAAATAAATAACCTAATGGTGTACACTTCAAGGAACCACAAAAGAGCAAATCCAAAACTAGTAGAAGGAAATAATAAAGATCAAACCAGAAATAAATGGAGAAAAAAAGAATCGAAGGAGTTAATACTAATAAAGAGATCAGAAAGAGCACCTGGTATACAATAAGCATTAGATGTATTTGTTAAATGATTAAAATAGAGTATACTAGTTAAGTCTTGCAAAATGACTAAAACTGTGCTGCATATTTGCCTCTCAACTCCTTTGTAGTTACAGGGGAAGAAATTTTCCAAACTCAGAGACAGAAAATGCATGCATCTCCGTATGTGTTAGGAGGAAGGCAAGTGGGAACCATATTTTGTTCCTCAGGAGAAAAAAGAAAGCATTTGACACTTAGCTTTAATATGGCCTGTAAACAAGAGGCAATGAGCAATACTGCAGACCAGGGAAGACCACCATATGATGTCACTTGATAGTTTTTCACTGCATTTCTCAATAAATCCCAAGGCATAACTCTCTAGAGTTTCTGTAGTAGGAAGACAAGGCAATGTGATACAAATATACAACTCTGATGGTCGGCTCACAACTGCACCAGAAATCTCCAATCCATCTTTTACTTCCATTTCCCTCTGCCATGCTTCTGATAACCAGAGCTGAGGAGGAGACAGTTCCAGATCTCTGAAACACATTCTCCAACATTAGGAGATGGCCAAAATATAGCCACATAAAAACACTAAGTAACCTGATGCATTGAAAAGCAACTCCCCCTAGAAGCATGTTTTTAAGTTTAATGGACTTCAGAGTCATTGTCTGGCTAAAGAACAGCTATAATCATCTCAGGGGATTAAAGAACTTGGAAGAATATTCCTATTAGTCATAGTCATTTCAGGCTCCAACTAACAGTTAAACACAGAACTTTCATGAATTACAAAAGCTATTATGCTTAAGCCATGTTTTACTGTAAATTGGACAGTAGATAACTTTTCCTTAAATGATTAGTTATACGGTGCAAACCTTAGCTAGAAAACGACCTGTGTTTCTTCAGATAGTCCCATATTGTACATGGAAGACATGATAAAGTTGAATTTCCACAGCTATTACACCGTCCTGTGACTAAGCTGATGTCCCAGTGATTTATCAGCCTTTTTCACTCCATCTGGCAAAGTATGTTGTTCTTAAGGCTATTTAATAATGTTTTCTTCAGACAAAAATGGTACTAATCTTAGAGTGGTTAATCAACTATAGCAATGTATTTTCATTTGCATACCTAGGGAGTATTGCTAAAGAGAGTAGAAAATAGATTAATTCCCTTGCGGTTCATGTACACTAAATGTAGCATTCTGTAAGGAAAGAGAGCAAGAGATGGCATTTATAACTAACTCCTGTGCGTTCTTGGAGAAGCCTTTTTTGACCCTCCCAGACCGCATTTGGTTTCCTTTCCCTCGCTCCACGTTACTCTCTGCTTTTTCTCTGACATAACAGCTTGCTAACTGTAACTGTGGTCAATTATTTGTAGAGATTTACTTGTCTCTTTCCAGTCAGACTGCAAGCTCTGTGAGGGAAGGGATCACATGTGTCAGATTCTCTGCTGTCTTTCTGGCACAGAATTGAGGGTTATAAATATTTGTTCACTGACTAACTCCCACTTTATAAGATAAGCTGTGTTCCTAAAGAATCACATGTCAGTTCCTCTCAAGATAAGGAAGTCACTGAAGTAATCTTATAAGGGGAGTAAGGAGAGGGAGTAAGTCCCACTAATACCATTTAATATTATGAAACAGTGATCCACAAGTTTGAACTCTGAAAATTACAGAAGCAGAGTCCATGGATATGGCTATGGCAGATGTGACTGAGGGGGAGGGAGAAAAGGAGTGGGGAGGAATGACCCACTAATTTAGATGGGTGCTTTCAGAGTGAAAGTTTATTATAAGAGCTCAAATAGTGTTTTCTAATTATAGACTGTTAAATTTAAAATACATTGAAAGGCCACTCTGTACTTCTCTCTGCCCAATGCAGACTGCATTAAAATATCCAAGAAACAGGACTTTTTTTTTAAGCCCAGAAACGCTGACACACCTATTAAAAAGTTCTGTCTCATAAGGACTGCTTTCTACAGTTTCTGTTAGGTCTTCCATGGCTCAGACAATTGGCAATCTTGCTCTTTCTTTCATGACACAAAGTTGTTATATCCAAACAATTAACCTCCTAAGGTTAAAGTCATGAGCAATGACAAGAAGGTCATATGGTATCACAACAGTGAAAATTAAATAATTTTAAACAAATGCCTTCAAACCTTCTGCAATAAAAGAAAATAAACTCTTACACTTTAACATTTAAGGTGAGAAAGTGTTTAACCTTACTAGTGAGCAAAGAAACTCAAAGAAGTGAGATAGCATTTTTCTACATATTAAATTGGCTCTTTAAAATACCAACATAAAATTACTAAGCTGTTCTCCAGGGCTATTATAAAATATATTTCTTATATTCTATAAACCTCCTAAGAATGTGAACAAAGATTTAGCTCTGAGCATATTAACCATGACATTGCCGATAACAGTAAAAAATAAATAAATAAATAAATGAGAAACAAGTGTCCAATAATAAGGGACTGTTAAAAACAACATGGTGGGTAGATACAATGGAAGAATGAAATGCTCCTATCACAGTTAGTGGGGAATGACAAGAGGTTCATTATATATTCATGGGTACAAAACAATGATATGTGTATGATCCTATTTCTCCTGTTTTTACAAATTGCATGTGTAAACATAAACGTGACTAGAAAGACAATGCAAAATGCTAACAGATAATAGATTTCTAGATGACTTAAATTTTTCTTTTGCTTATCCAGGCATAACATTTCCTAAAATAAACATGAGTTGCTATTATAATTAGAAAGTTAAAGAGAAAAGATGACACGAAAACTCCCAAAACACATTTCCAAATAGCTACCATAGTCACATTCTCTTTTAAAAAATTATTATGACTTGGGAGGCTGAGGCGGGTGGATCACAAGGTCACGAGATCGAGACCATCCTGGCTAACACGGTGAAACCCCGTCTACTAAAAATACGAAAAAAAATTAGCTGGGTGTGGTGGCAGGCACCTATAGTCCTAGCTCCTCGGGAGGCTGAGGCAGGAGAATGGCGTGAACTTGGGAGGCGGAGCTTGCAGTGAGCCGAGATCATGCCACTGCACTCCAGCCTGGGCGACAAAGTGAGACTCCATCTCAAAAAAAAAAAAAAAAAAAAAAAAAAAATTTATGACAAGCACATTGTTTCATATCATTATGCTCTGGGGATAAAAACAGTACACCTCATTTTTCATTTTGGTCAGTCTGTGTGTGGGGCAAGCAAATAAAGACATTCGGTCTAGAATCTTAAAAGTTTTCCTTTTAGCAAGATGCCATTTGTGGTGATGTACCACCAAGTAGCAAAGAGGTCAGCCTCTCCAGTTAAATATAGCCTAATTACATAGTTGATAAAAATAAAGGAAAATGCACATATTTACTATGATTACCACTCATGCTCAAAGAAAATCCTGTCTTTGAAATAGAAATGAAACCAAAAGTAAAAATAAAACAAGAAACTTAATTCATAAATGTGAATTAAGATAGAAGCAAATTTGGGAGGGGGTTATTATAGAGAAGCTGCCCTCTGCTCAGGGAGACAGGACATTTGCTGGGAGGCAGAAAAACTCACCAGGATATAGAGAAGTGTTATTATCAAAACTGTAAGGATCCTGTAGAATATACACCTGAGTAGGTTAACAGAATGAGCAGAATGGCTATACCTGAGTACTTTAGCCAGAGCTAAGTTTATGTTAACTATCCAAGTTAGGCAGTGCCCTTCAGCTTTCTAGCCATCCAAGTCTCTCATTGACTGGATGGTAGTTACTTGGATTACCTGATTGGCAATCCATGTCCTCTAGTTTTTATTTTCCTCTATCCTAATCTTTTGTTGCCCTTGTTCTTAAGATTTCTAAGAGGTTGCTTACTCTAGCCTCCTCCATAGTTAGCAGTTTGCTTCTCTTGTGAGAAACTTGTTTGAAAGATGAATCATTTGCACTTGTCATAACTCTTACAAAGACTTCCACCAGGTGTACCACGAGCATGGCATGCACCACAGACTTCCACACCGTGCAGGCTTCCAACATTCCTTCCAAGCAATCAAAAAGCAAGTTGCATATTAGCATATTTATATAAACCCCTATTTCACAAAGCAAAGTTTTTTCAAGTCTTCTTTTAAGTCTTGGAGGGAGGATGACATGTAGAGATAACAAAACGGGAGCTAAGAAATTAAATATTCAGGAGTTATTTGGTGATGTCCATATAAAAGAGAGTATTAAAATACTGCAATCACTGGAGCAAGAGAAGAAGAAAGTGAAATGAGGGGTATACTTGTAGAAGGTTTTGCAACTGAATCTTGACTTGTAGAAGGTTTTGCAACTGAATCTTGAGCAACATAAAGGAAAATAAAGCAAAGCCCCCAGAAGCTGGGAACATGAACGCATTTGGATGAGCATCGAGGTGGAAATCAGAGGACCCACCAGTGGAACCTCAGAAACCACCCAAGCTCTCTCTAATGGGCTGTCACAAAATGGGATGGTGATGCTGACCATGTAAATAGGGCAGCCACAGGCTTTTACCTCAGACTTCTAAGTCACGCAAGGTCAGACGCTACACCTCAGGTACTACAGGAAGGGAAAGTGAAAGGAGTGAATGTTACTAATGTCATTTTCAGTGATCACACCACTCTTCCTGGGCTAGATACCCTGGATGCCCCTTGATCTCAGAATATGGCATCTTCAATAGAAGGATGAGGTTTAGCACACAGAAAGGGAACCTCTGAGGTTTTCCCTTACCTCCCTAAAGAGTCTAAAGCTTGCTATAGGAAAAGTAAAGAATAATTCTTATCTTTTGAAAAAGGCTTAGAGATAGTAAACAATACCAGTTTTCCATCACATTTCTAAACAAACAAAAAAGTATAAGGGAAAGGTAACCACATTGTGTTAGTCTGTTCTTGCACTACTATAAAGAAATACCTGAGACTTGGTGGTTTATAAAGAAAAGAGGTTGAATTGCAGTTCTGCAGGCTTTATGGGAAGCATTACGCTGGCATCTGCTTGGCTTCTCAGGAAGCCTCAGGAAACTTACAATCATGGCAGAAGGTAAAGGAAAAGCAAGCACATCACATAGCAGGAGACAGTGAGAGCGGAGATGCCATACACTTTTCAATTACCAGATTTTCTGAGAACTCACTATTGTAAGAACAGTACCAAGAAGATGGCACTAAATCATTCATGAGAAATCCACCACCACAACCTAATCACCTCCCTGCAGGCCCCACATCCAACACTGGGGATTATAATTCAACATGATATTTGGGTAGGGACACATATCCAAACTATATCACACATGTGTTCTTTCCAGTGGGGATACACACACTCATTTTCCACTTTGTTTTTCATGGTACTTTGGCTAAATTGTAATATGTAATAACAATGGAATAATGTAGTTCATGAGCTACTTTCTAATTGAGAGCAGAGGGAAATATGATGAAAACAAGAAGCCAAGGAGCTTTCTGGGGGAAAGACCATGGGCAAAAACTATTTATTACAATTAGGAGATCTGGTTTTAATCTAGACTCTGACATTGTGATCTTTAAAAAGTCAATTGTAATCTTTAAAAAGTCACTTTAATTCTGTGGACCACAGTGAACTCAACCACAATTTGCAGTTCATCTGTACCCTCAGGACTCAGAAATCTCCTAGTACATAGTAAGTGTTATCAAGTATTTGTTGAAGGAGAAAAATAAAGACACTGATTTAATAGTCTCTCAAATCTGTTCTAACTTTCTAGTGCCGGACTGTCCAATATAACAGCTACAAGGTACGTGAGGCTACTTAAGTTTGAATTTAAATTTATTAAAATTTAAAATTCAGTTCCTCAGTCACACTAGCTACCTTTCAAGTACTCAATAGCCACATGTGGCTTATGGCTACTGTACTGGACAGTGCAAAATTATGGAACATTTCATCATTGCAGTCAGTTTTGCTGGACAGGAGTGCTCTCAGACATAACTGGGGAGAAAGGCAACACACTGTACCCTCCTATAGACATGGCTCTCTATTCTACGAAACTTCATGAAAGGTTTACAGAGGGAACACGAGGGACTCAAGCAGAAATTAAGCATTCCCTTAGAGAGCCAGTCTGTTTCTCTGCATGTTAAAGTACTGCTTCTCAGGATAGTCTTTTCAACAAATTGTGCTAAACAACTGGACTTCCACATGTGCAAAAATGAATCTAGATACTAATTTATAAGATAACATAGGAGAAAATCTAAGTGACCTTAGGTTTGGCAATAGGTTGTTAGATGTAACACCAAAAGCATGAAAGAAAGAAAAAATTGATAAGTTGGACTCCATTAAAATTAAAAACTTCTACTCTAAGAAAGACACTGTTAAGAAAGAGACAAGTCATAGACCAGGAGAAAGTATTTGCAAAACACATATCTGATAAAAGACATATTCAAAATGTAAACAGAGCTCCCAAAACTCAACAAGAAAGATAACCTAATTAAAAGGTGGGCAAAATATCTGAACAGATGCCTCATCAAAGAAGACATATAGATGACAAAAAATTATATGAAAAGATGCTCAATATCATATGTGATTAGGGATTTGCAATTTAAAACAACAATGACCTACAACCATACACAACAGCTAAAATCCATACTAACACCACCAAATGCTGATGAGGATGTGAAGCAACAGGAACTCTCATTCATTGCTGGTGGGAATGCAAAATAATCCACCCATGTGGTAGATGGTAAGGCAGTTTCTTGTAAGACTAAACAGAGTCTTATCATGTGACAAGGAAATAGTACTCCTTGGTATTTACTCAAATTAATTGACAACTTCTGTCCCCACAAAAACCTGCACACAAATGTTTAAGCAACTTTATTCATAACTGCCAAAAACTGGAGACAACCAAGAGGTCCTTCAATAGGTGAATGAGTAAACAAACTATGGTATGTCATACAATGCAGTATTATTCAGTGCTAAAAAGAAATGAGCTATTTCAAACTACAAAGACATGAAGAAACATTATATGTAAATTGCTAAATGAAAGAAGCCAATCTGAAAAGGCTGTATACTGTATGATTCCAACTACATGAAATTCTAGAAAATGTAAAACTAGGGAGACGGTAAAGAAACCAGTGGTTGCCAGAGGTTGAGTGTTGGGGAGGAGTAAATAGGCAAAGCATAGATTTTTAGGGCAGTGAGACTACTCTGTATAGTAGTACAATGAGAGCTACATGTCATTATACATTTTTCAAAACCCATAGAATGTACGATATAAAAAGTGAACTCTAAACTATGGACTTTGGTTAATAATAATGTATCATATTGGCTCATTAATTGTACAAAGTGTACTACACTAATGTAGGAAACTGAGGGGTAGGGGTATAGCTTATGGGAACTCTGTACGTTCTGATTATTGTTTCTGTAAATCTGAAACTGCTTTTTAAGAAACACCTATTAATTTACCAAAAAAAAAGTCCTTCTCAGAATTAGCTATAAACTCTAGTAATATCTAAGACAACAATAATCTGTTTTCAAAAAGTAAAACAAGAAACACTCCAATTACATGATTTAAGATGCAAAGCAACACCCAAACATTAGTGAAAAACAGCTTTCCCCACCCCTAGTTAGGTCCTTTAAGAATAATGACAATTTGCTCAAATACAATCACTGATCTAAATCTGCCTTATAATTCCAAAGCACTTAAGCCTTCTAAAAGTAGAAAGCATTCTAAATGCAGCTTAATGTTGATGAAACGACATTTGTGGTCAGGGCAGCATTCCATTTTGTGGCATAACATTTAGATCTGTAACTCCATCACTGCCTCCTATAGCTTTCCTATTCAACATACATATTCATGAAGGTGAAGCTTTATATAACAAATGACAGGACATGCCTTATCCCTCCTTCAGTGTGCAACACAAGCACATGTAGGGAAGCGTAGCACAAATCCTTAATGTGCATCTGCAAAATTATACCCTGATGAAACAATGCCTAAGAGATGCTTTACTTCCAAAATGACATCTTTCGGACATCCCTTTAGAACATACTTGTAGTCCAAGATTCACTTTAATAGTGCCCCTAATTAAAGAGTTCAGTAGCTGCTTGTCTCAAGGAACCATACTACAAGCCAGGTTTCTCTTTTGTAGAAACCTTTTCTCGAGGAGAGACACCTATCCTATACTTTCTTTGGCTTGTGAGTCCCATTAGGTTCACAGCAGTGAAGCACCCTTGGGGACCAGTTGATTGCTTTGAGAATGTTGGGGTACAAACCACACACAACAGAGGAAGGTGCAGAGCACATCTCACAATGCTCTTCTCAGTAACCCTGTTTTCACAAAATGGCCACACTCTCCTCTTCCTCCCTTTCAGATCACAAGCTCCTTTACTACTCCTGCAACATATCATGATCACTCTCTCTCTTCTTGAGTGTTTCCTGCTTCCAATTCCAAATCCAGACTGTTCTCAGAGCCTCGGAGAAGGAAGGTTCTGCTAACCCAGGCCTCAGATGCCTCTTGCAGGATGCTACAACATCATCTTCCTCATCCTGTGGCCCAAAAGACTCCATCTCTAAAGAGTTCTATAACTGGCTGCTCCCTGGCCTGGGGCATTCAGCCCAGCCTCTTGTCTCATTTTTCCTGATTAGTTCCCCTTCCTGGCTCAGCAAAACTGCTCTTGCATATATGGGCTCTGGCCTGCCCGTGACTTGAGGGGACAGGGAAGACGACTTCCAAGCCTCTTTCTAGGAGAGCTACAGTCATCTGTCACAGCTTGTATTAACTCTCTCCCCAGTTTAAGAGAGAACGAATGATCCAGTCTCCATTAGGAACTAAGGCAGATCAAAGGCTACACCAATTAGCACCTTAAAGACAATTCACCTGTATTTGACTGTACCTAGTTAAATCCTATTTACACATGAGCTCTTTGAAGAGATGGGCTGTCATTTCATTGGTTCATTTTAGAATCTAAAATTCAGTCTTATGAGAGTAGACTTTTTTTTTTTTTGAGACAAGATCTCATTCTGTCGCTCAGGCTGGAGAGCAGTGGTGCAATCACTGCTCACTGCAGCCTTGACCTTCTGAGCTCAGGTGGTCCTCCCACCTCAGACTCTCCAGTAGAGTAGCTGGGACCACAGGTGTGTGCCTCCATGCCTGACTAATTTCATTTTTATTTTTTGTACAGACGAGCTCTCCTTACATTGCCCAGGCTGGTCTCGAATTCCTGGGCTCACGTGATCCTTCAGCCTCAGCCTCCCAAAGTGCTGGGATTATAGGTGTGAGCCACCATGTCCATCCAACACTTTTTTTTTTTTTTAAACACCCCTAGCCACTTTAGTTACATGCCCACCCAACCTGGCCAAATGCAAGATGATTTTAAAAAGCAAATTTTTTTTTCTTTGGAGACAAGAGTCTCACTCTGTCACCCAGGCTGGAGTGGCCCAATCTCAGCTCACTGCAACTTCCGCCTCCCAGGTTCAAGTGATTCTCCTGCCTTAGCCTCCCAAGTACCTGGGACTATAGGTGCCCGCCTCCATGCCCATCTAACTTTTTTTGTAGTTTTAGTAGAGACTGGGTTTCACCATGTTAACTGGGCTAGTCTCGAACTCTTGACCTCATGATCTGCCCGTCTCAGCCTCCCAAAGTGCTGGGATTACAGGCGTGAACCACCGCGCCCAGCAAAAAGAGGTATTTTAATCACCTCTTGAAACCATTCTTGAAACACCTCTTGAAACTGCAGGTGGTGGTCTACTACCTGCAGACTACTCTTGCACTGTCTGCAGAATAGTGAGTCAATTAAAGCCTTTAAATAAATTAAATAAAATAAATAAATTACAGTTAACATGAAGCATATCTACAAATAAGATTCTACCATAAGACAGAAAACTGACTGCAGAAATAACAGCCAGGTCCCCAAAAATAATTTTCTGCCATTTTCAAAATTCCGTGTAAGTTTTATACTGTGAGTTTAAATAAAAACATCTCAATTTCAAACAACCTTTTGGTGTTTTCTGTGAATTACATCTAGAATTCAATGGGCTCTGCCTTGCTCCTGACTTGAGGGACAGGGAAGATGACATCCAAGCCTTCTTGGAACCTGGTTGGTCACACTGAATGCCCTTTATAACATAGCATTCTGTTGCACAATAAATTTACTCTTCAGTCCTAACCGAAAGGATGTGAGATCTTTGAGCCTTTTCAGGTGAAAGTACCCAGAGGATGGAGGTTGATCTGAGCAGTCCAAGACTCAGAGTTCCTTCTCCAATCTCTGTTGCCATGACACTCAGCTTATTTGGCTTCTCTTTGTTGACAAGCACATCCATGGCAATTCACAGCTGACACCACACATCTTCCACTACTTCTGCTTCCAAATTCCATTAAGAAACTATTAGGAACATTTGTGCTTTATAAACATTTAATAATTTGTTAAATTAGGGATAAGTTTAAAGTCTCAATCCACATTCTCTTTAGAATAAATCAGTTCTCATATAAATGAGTAAAAATGTTTTTGAGGGCAAATGATTCAAATTAAGCATTTTGTCAATATTTAAGTTGAAGGGATCAAAGGATTCTCAGAATGCCAGAATAACTAATTACTTGAATAAAAAAGTAAAGAGGAAGTTTTCATCAAAAAAAAAAAAAGTAAGTCTATACTCAACCCTAAGACTGTTTCACAAATGACATTTTAGTAGAAGGTTCAAGCACACCATTTAAAAACAAACCGAAGGCCTTGTTTTCTTTAGTGATGATGGCAAAGTTAGGGCCATCTCAAAGTAGGGGCTCATCTGCTTGCGCAAATGGGGCAAAGAGAACAGAAATGAAATGTAGCAACTAATACCATGTATTGTCTTTCTTTTGCCTTTCCTACTAAGCCATTTAGAAATAACTTTTACATATCACATCCTTTCTGGATGTAGTTTCATAATTTTCCTGCCCCTACTAAAGGGAATTTGCTTGTTAAGAAGGAAAATAGAACAAAAATATTAAAAGGGGGAAAAATCACTTGGATTACACCACAGGATTTAAAGAGTCGAAAAAAATTAAGATCTATCTGGCAGTAGTGGCTGATGAAATAAAAGGATGTAATACCTTTAAAATGTTGAAGTCTGTTCAACAGAATGAGCCCACCTCAAAAATTCTTTGAGGCACACATGGGAATTACAAGACAGGTCACTAAGTCGTGTACACCTTACTCTAGTTTCCATGACTGTCTACCAGACAACTAGAACTAATTTGATCTAAACGTCTCATTCACACACATCTTGATATAGTTTAGGTATCTGTCCCCTCCAAATCTCATGTTGAAATGTAATCCCCAGTGTTGGAGGTAGAACCTGGCGGATCCCTCATGAATTGGTTCAGCACCATCCCCTTGGTAATAAACAAGTTCTCACTCTGAGTTCACATGAAATCTGGTTCTTTAAAAGTGTGTGGCACCTCCCCCATCTCTCTCTTGCTCCCGCTCTAGCCATATGAGACGCCTGCTCCCCTTTACCTTCTGCCATGATTGTAAGCTTCCTGAGGCCCTCACCAGTAGCAGATGTTGGCATTACACTTCTTGTACTGTCTGCAGAATAGTGAGTCAATTAAAGCCTTTAAAAAAATTAAATAAATTTATTTATAGCAATGCAAGAACAGCCTACTACACACCTTAATACACAGACACAGATACAGAGAAGAAGATACAGACTACAGCTTTCTTACCTAATTTCAAGTATATTCCCTACTTTCTTCACAACCTAATATGTTTTACATGATTACCCCTAATAAGCCATCTAAGAACTTTCAAACTCTACTTCCAACATCTTTATTCCGCCTCTCCCAACCTCGTGGAATATTTTTAAAAAAATTTTTTAAAGGTCAGGTGTAGTGGCTTGTGCCTGTAAGTCCCAGCATTTTGAGAGGCCAAGGCAGGAGGATTGCTTGAGCCCAGGAGTTCAAGACCAGCCTGGGCGACAATGCAAGACTTTCTCTACAAAAAGACTGAAAAGCTTAGCTGGACATGATGGCATGCACGGTAGTCTCAGTTACTTGGGAGGCTGAGGTGGGAGGTGCAGTGAGCTGTGATTGCATCATGGTACTCCAGCCTAGGCAACATAGTGCGACCCTGTCTCTTTAAAAAAAAAAAAAAGGCCATAAGTATATACACCTACTATGCACCCACAAAAAAATAAAAAATTTTTTAAAAGTACCATGGTAGGTAGCATCTATTATTACAGCTTTCCCAACTAGTGTCGGTCTCTACCTCAAGGAACTTAAAGTCCAACTGAACATCCAAGAACAATTTCTGACTGCCTCAAAATAAGCCCTACTAATAGATGATGCATTCTCAACAAGGGCAAAGATTGGTGCTTGAAAGGTATATTTAAAAAATAAATAAATAAATAAATAAAATAAAAAAAGGTTTGTAGTCTTCCAAAGGCATTAAAATTTCACAGGGGAAAAAGAGTGGCTAGAAAAAACTTGTCTAAAAATGTGCCTTCAGGGGTCAATAATGAAAAAAAGATGGGGAAACTCTGCAGGAGGAACCCAGAAGGGCCTCATGTTTGCTAATAGTTGGTTAGATTACCCTGAACAAATTACTTAATGAGTCTGACCTTGATACACCACTAACTTCATAGAGTTTTGGTTTATGTTAACAACTACACATGGCCAGCACCTTCTCAACTTTAATATTCCTTCCTCAAAGGGGCCTTTTACTAATCACTCTCCAAAGTGGGTCTCTCTTCTTATTTTCCCAACATGCGTCCTCGTCCATAAGTTGTAATTATATACCGATTTCCTTGTTTTCATTGGATATCTCCCACAATAGGTGGTAGGCTCCATGACGGTAGGGACCACATCTGTTTTGCTTACAACAGTACACTCAGCCTGGCACAAAATAGGTGCTTGCTTGGCTATCACGAAGCTCTTCCCTTCACCAACCTTGATTCTGCTGACATGTTGAAGAGTGAAACAGGACTCTTTTCTAGAGATTAACCCTGAAAGGTGGCCTCCAATACTAGTAGTTTACTAACTCTTACTTACCTTTACAATCACTTCAAGATCCTGTTGACCCTAGAGCATAACCTGCCCAAAAATTTCTCCAGGATCTTTCATTAAATTATAAAAATTTTAGTATCATTTTCAGAGTTTTTACAATAATATACTTGATATTAAGAGGAAGGTGTTAGGGAAAGAATGTGAATACTTTTTAAATGCAAAATTGCATATCAACATGGAACTTTTTACCCCTCACTGTGTCCAAGTTTTAAAATATCTTTCCTTTTCTATTCACTCAAGTGGCTGTTAGTCTACCCTTGGGTATATCAATAACTGAGCTACTAATAGAGAGATGAGACTATGAACAGTCTAGGAGAAGAAATCTATTGTGAACATGAGGTGAAAATGTATATGGAGGAGGGAATCAAACTTGAGATACGATATTTTCAAATCACAACAGCTAATATTTGTACAACACTGACCACCCAAAAACAGCCCTCGCCCAGTTAGGAGGAGCCAAGTCAGGCACTATTACAGTACAGTGAATCTTAGTGAAAACATAACATGAGGAAATCAGAGCTCTATCAAGAAAAGCTCTTTTGACTCGCTTACAACAATAACAAGAAAATATATATCTTTCTGCAGTTTCAAGACATTGGGGCAAGATTCTATAAGTTTAGTTGAAAAAAGTGAAAAATCACATATGTATGTGCATATGTGTATAAAAGTTATGTGGATTAAAACAAGATATATGAAATACTTCATTCCTTCAGTTTTCTATTAAATGTAGTCTTTAATTAGGGTGACCATATAATTTAACATCCAAACCTGGCCAGTTTTGAGAGTCAAAGACAGCCTTACTAATGAATAAGTATACTAGGACAATAGTACACACCATGACTAGTGTGAACCAGGACACAGAATCACCTTAATTATTACAGAATAAAGGCCATGGGAAGCTGCAAGAGTTCATGAAATAGAAATCAGATGGAATAATATTAAAAAATGTGTCTCCCTCTAGTAAAGTTTTAAAAAGCTTTTAAAAAATAAATTTTAAAAGATCACTTCAAGAAAATATTCTGTCTATATGGGGAATTTATGTTCAAGGGACTTAAAGAATGAACAGCAAAGTATTAAAATAGAGTATTAATTTCAAATAAGATCAGAATCTTAAGTTAATATTTTCTTTAGTTAAGAAATTCAATCCCTTCTAAAAGCACAAGCAAATCCTATATAGCCATTTATATACCACAGTCTCTAGTAACATTATTTTTGTTACTAGGAAACATTTGCACAAAAACAAGATTTATAACCTCCTCTCGCTTCTACCCCTCCACCTAAAGGAATAATCCTCCATTAGCAATACACTTAATATCTCCACAGCAACTAGTATAATTGGGGTGTTGCAACAGGAGGATATGAAGTGGAAAACAAACTGATAGAAGTAGGAGAGAAGGGAAAAAAAACAATCACTTCCAGACAGCCCTGGTAGCAAAATAAATACCGGGGGAGGGGGGTGGTGGAGGGGGGAAGTTGCTAAAAAGAACCCTTTTGAAGTTGCCATAGTCAACTGCTACCAGGCAAATAGAACCCAAACTTTCTAGGTCTCTAAGCTACTTAAATGTGCAATGGAGCAAATGAAAGTTTCAAAAATGGTAAATTGTATGAAGTAAATTCAGAGATGTCTTCACCCAAAGAACTCAAGAGGTGGGGGAAAGATGGGGTTTCTGAAATGGGTAAGAAGGGGATTTCCACAGGTTTTCATATATGACTCCCAAGAAAGTACAGGGTACAAATGAAATGTCCAAGAAAGGAATGGAGCTAAGCAAGCCTTCAGAATCAATCACTGGCAATTGGCTTGGTGGTGGTGGAGGAAGAGTCAGAGAGGAGAGGGAGTGATGTAATTCTGGGCAAAGATATCCTCAGCCCAGGCAAGGCAGTGGCTACAGAAGGCAGGTGGTGCAGGAAGAGGTTAGCAGATTGACTGGAAAACAGGAAACCTGGGTTCTTCATTTGCTTCTGCCTAAGAGAACACAGTAGCAGATGATGTAAGCAAAAATACAGCATTCAAGAATATTCAAGTCACTAACTCAGCAAACATGTATGAAGTGGCATCATGCTAGGAAGTACTAAAAAAAAAAAAAAAGATAAACTCTGCTCAAGGAGCTCTGTCTAGAAGAAATACAATATAAACAGAAAACCAGATTATAATATGGTAGTGGAGTGACAAGGGCCTGCAAACTTTGAAACAAAAAGAAGACTGGTTTTGATACTATACTAGAGTTACACAAGATGCAACCATCAGGAGTAACCAGTGAAGGCTAACAAAACCCTCTGAATCATCTTTGTAACTTCCTGCAAATGCACAATTATTTCAAAAAAAATTTTTTACTATGTAACTTCAAAAAAAAAAAAAAAAGAAGAAGAAGAAGAAGAAGAAAAAGGCCTCTGGCCCACAGGGTAAAGTGGAAAAGAGAGAGAGCAGGAAAGTTTCCTGCAGGGGATGCTGGAGGTAATTCAGCTGTGCTTTGAATCACTTCTCTAAAAATGCTCAACAAGATCTCAAGTATCTTCCACATTGCTAAACCCAACGAACATTGTGTTCTCATCTTACTCAACTCTTCAAGAACTTACAAGAGAACTGATTACTCCACCCTGTCTTAAATATTTGGTTCCTGTGGCATCTGCGACACTGTTCTTTTGGTCCTCCTCACTGGTTACCCTATGGTCTCCTACTTCACCTATTAACTGTTATTTTTCAGGGCCTCTCTGCCTACAAAATATTCCCTGGTGATTCTAGACTTCCCATAACTTTACATATGACTTCTATACTGACACAACTCTGGCCCTGATCTCACCCCTGAATGCAGGTCTCTGCATCACAACTGGCTATTTGACATCTGTCACTATTGGGATGACTAATGGGCAACTCTAATCAACGGCTAAACTACAACTCTTTACCCACAAAAAAAAAAAAAAAAAACTAGGAGTCATGCTTAATTTTTTCTACTATTATGCCACATATTGTACCTGTAAGTCTCCAAAACTCTCAAACCCATCCATCATTCTCGATCTCCAACACCACCACTCTTCTCCAAGTTGCATCAATTCTCATATAGAATGCTCCCAATAGCCTCATAACTCTCCTTCCTTCTACTCTAACCCCCTCCTACTCCACTCTCTGCCGGCCCAGCAGCCAGAGGGATCTATTACAGATGTAAATCAGACCTCACTCTCCCTCTTATGTCACATCACAATGCCTTATCATGGCATTTGGAACAAGGCTCATACTCCTTACAAAGCCTGCAAGCCCTACCCAACTCGATCCCACCTGCCTTGCCACACCCATCTCTCACCTACTTCTGCTGCTCACAGGCTGCAGCAGATTGGCCTTCCTCCCATTCCTGTGTAAGCACACTCTTTCCCTCCACAGGTTGTACATGCTGTTCACTCTGCTGAGTCTTTCTCATCCTTCACATCTCAGTGTAAATCTGACCTCTTCTGACGAACCTTTCCTGACTGTCCTAGGGTAGGCCACTCCAGTCACTATTTCCTTCCAAGAACTAGTCCAAATCTCAGCTTATTCATTGGTATTACTTGCCTATCATCCTATCAATCCTGCTTTCCAACACCTTTTCCTCTCTCAACATATACAACCGATTTCCATTGGAGGAGAAACCTAGACTCCTGTTTACTGCTGAATCCCCAGAATCAAAAATGAGGTCTAGCACCTAGCAAGTGCAAAAAAAAAAAAAAAAAAAAAGTGTTAAATACATTAATCAATTTCCAAAGGAATGGAGGAGGGCTTGGGACTGTGTCTCAGCAATCTGTGTCATGTAGGTATTTGATTAAGTCAATATATTTATGAAATCCAAGGCAACCTATCCTGGGAGCTTGATGAATGCAGTGACTTCCCCAGTAGTCAGTGAATTTTCTGCTACGAAATCCTTCATCTGCACTGAGTTATTTTTCCTCCAGAGAACTGTACTCTACTCTCCCTTCCCTCCCCTGCCCATCCTCTCTCCCAGTCTCTCTACAATGCCTGGGTCTTCTTACATTCTAATCATATCTGTTCCTGGCCGCTGAGTATTTGATATCAAGTAATATTTTCTCTGATCGAGGTTTTACAGTGGCCTTGCTTCCCAAACTGTCACAATAAGCAACTGAGGAAGAGCACAAATTAGTAAACAACATTACACACAAAAACAAGGCAAGGATAGGGTAAAGACGATGGTGGACAAGAGGTAGACAATGAGGTGATAGATCAGGAGTTAAATGTACTGATGCACTGGAGGTAAGAGACCAGACCAGATGCTAAAGAGTATGAGTGGCCATCTTTCCCATACTCATGAATCAAATAATCTAAACATTTCATTTACAGGCCCAGGCACATCTCCTGGCATGGATAGTCACAAATCGAAGGTACAGATAACCTCAGAGAGAAGTTTCACTGTAACATTTGTTAACTCATACTTGCAAAAGACTCTAGAACCAGTGTGCTGTGGCACTCACTGAGTAACTCCATGATATAATTCAGTTTTTAAAATACAACATGCCAAAGTCATTGGATGGCAACGCTTAATGAATTGTCTCCAGATTTATGTGGGATATTGTTCCTTAAGGATAAGGCTGGTTAGAGCTGCACTGCCCAGTATAGGAGGTGCCAGGCACACGTGGCAACTGAGTGCTTGATATGTAGCTGGTCTGAATTCAGACATCGTGTAAGTGTAGAATATACATCAGATTTCAAAGGCTTGGAAGAGAATGTAAAAATTTCAAGAATTTTGTATTGATTATAACTGGTAACATTACATATAATATTTTGGTATATTAGGCTAAATAAAATGTTATAAAAATAATTTCATCTGTTTCTTTTTACTTTTTGTAATGTGGCTATTGGAAAAATCAATTACATAAATGGCAATCATGTATGGCTCACATTATATTTCCATTGACAGTACTAGGTTCTTGGGAGATGGTTAACTCTTTAGGGATGCTGGGCACATTGGTCCAGAGTCTGCTCTTTCTAAGCTCAGAAACTAGTTCATCAAAGAGAAATAAGCTCTAGTTCATATTAACAAAAGATGCAACAGAGAACATCAGTCTTTAAACTTATCAACAATTGCTGGGAGATGGAAAAGATACCCTTCTGGTACTAGCGAAGGTTTCTTACTTGGCTACTTATATAGCCAAGACATCCCCATTCTGTCATGGAGATACTGGCAGGACAAAGCAAACTATTAACCAAGAATTGTGCTTGACAAGGACAAAATGTAAGCAAATGAGTCAGAGTCTGATGGGATACTACACCCACAGAGCCAGGGCTCAAGAAGTTTCTAAATTAGAGAAGCAAGGGCCTAGAAAAATCTCTAAAAGCATTTTAGAATACAGACCAAAACTTTCTATCCTCCCACATCAAGTTTTTATTCAAACATGCACATTTATAAGAGGAATTCAATCCATCTTATATGTACAGATATTTTCCTCTTAAAGTCGCAAAGTGACTCCAAATCTAAAAAGAATGTATTTAAAAGAATTACAAATACTAAAATATTCTATCTCTATGGTTTTAGAGTTTCCAATTTTTTTATACTTCTACATAAGACAATCTCTTCCCCCTAGAAACTGCTATGTATATTAACACCATCCAGCTAATTTTCCACCTGTATTTCATAAAAATTACCAAAATTCTACACTATTTCTGATTCCATTTTTTAAGACACAAGAAAATTCCCAAGATTTTCTTACACTAGTGCTATTGCTACATTGTACAAAGAGAAGACCTTTAACTGAATATAGGATTGTTATCACAGGGTTCCTTAAAAAAATAACCCCATCTATTGTTATAATTCTTACTCATTTTATTTTTAGAGATGGGGTCTAACTGTTGCCCAGGCTGGAGTGCCGTGGCATGATCATAGCTCACTGCAGACTCTAAATCCTGGGCTCAAGAGATTCACCTGCCTCGGTTTCCTGAGTAGCTGGGACTACAGGTCCATGCCACACCTCGCTAATTTTGGAGGAGGGGGAGGCGGGGTGGGGGGGAGGCAGGGGGGTTGGCGGGGCGGTGGGGAGGCGGGAGGCAGGGGTGGGGCGGAATAGGGATGGAGGCCTGGCTATTTTGCCCAAACTGGTCTCAAACTTCTGGCCTTAAGTGATCCTCTCACCTTGGCCTTCCAAAGCACTGGGATTACAGGCATGAGCAACTGGGCCCAGCCTCTTGTTCTTTTTACTTTCAGAAGTTGACACTATGATTCTGAGATACTGTCTACTCTGAGAGTCTATAGCCCTCTACATACTTACAATAGATGACCCAATGAATGACGCCACCTTTTGTTTACAGCTGTTGTTCTCTGGGACTTCATAATAACATTGCTAGTCAAACAGAGATAATACAAGATCTTTAAAAATTAAAAGGAACCTGGAGTAAAAATTAAGCGATAATCTCCACCATCCCAGTATCACCATGCTGGGACTATCATTTCACCCTAAACAAATGCAAAGGCATGACACAACTACACGGGATGCAGAGACACATTCCTGTTAGGCAACTCTGACAAAAAAGGCTCAAGTGGCTCTACCTGCTCCAGAATCACTAAGACACTTTTTTCCTGGAAACCTTGGTACTGTCATTTTAAATAATTGCTAGGTATAGAAATACATAGAATTATCAAAAATTAACTCTCCCTCCCACAAAGTGGTTAATTTTACATATAAAATAAAACAGCCCTCAAAATGTAAACCTTGCTATTCTTTTTTTTTTTTTTTTTTCTGAGAAGGAGTCTCACTTTGTCTCCCAGGCTGGAGTGCGGTGGCACGATCTCGGCTCACTGCAAGCTCCACCTCCCGGGTTCACGCCATTCTCCTGCCTCAGCCTCCCGAGTAGCTGGGACTACAGGCGCCCACCACCACGCCCGGCTAATTTTTTGTATTTCTAGTAGAGACGGGGTTTCATCGTGTTAGCCAGGATGGTCTCGATCTCCTGACCTCGTGATCCACCCGCCTCGGCCTCCCAAAGTGCTGGGATTACAGGCGTGAGCCACTGCGCCCGGCCAACCTTGCTATTCTTAATGTGTCTGTAATAAATCATGAGATCAGGCAGCCCTCTCCTAGGACTGGCATAAGGAACAAATCAAAACACAGATTGCTCTGTCTTTGTTTCTACTGCTGCTCTATCAAGTTACCACAAAGTCAGTGGCTTAAAAGAACACAGATTTTTTTTCTCCTACAGTTCTGGAGGTCAGAAGTCCCAAATGGATCCCTCTGAGCTAAACATCACAGTGTCAGAAGGACTGTACTCCTTTCTGGAGGCTCCATGGGAGAGCTCATTTCCTTGCCTCCTCCAGCTTCTGGAGACTGTGTGCATTCCTTGGCTTGTGGCCTCCTTCCATTTTCAAAGCCAGCAATGGATGTTTGAGTTTTTCCAATAATGTCAACTTTCCTGCTGTGACTCTTCTGCTTCCCTTTTCCACTCAGAAGATCCCTGTGATCACACTGGGTTCATCCAGATGATCTAGGATAATGTTAATATCAATATCAGCTGGTCAGCACCCTTAACTCCATCTGCAACCCGAATTCCCCCTTCCATGCAGGATGAGTGAGAATCCCTTACCCGAAATGCTTGGGACCAGAAGTGTTTTGGATTTTTTAAATTTTGGAGTATTCTCATTATTTTTCATATACATCTTATACACACAGATTGAAGGTAATTTTGTATGTTTTAAATAATTTTGTGCATGAAACCAAGTTTTGACTGTTTTAACTATGACCAATCATGTGACATTAGGTGTACAATTTTTCATTTACGGTGTCACACTGGCACTCAAAAAGTTTCAGATCTTGGAGCATTTTGGATTTTCGGATTAGGAATGTTCAAGCTATATACCATAACAGATTCATAGGTTCTGGGAATTAAGATGTGAACATCTTTGGAGAGCCATTATTTTGCTTACTACCATCTCCAACAGTAATTAGAAAACAAAGAAACCTCAAGTGTACAAGCTACTCTCCTCCAATAAAGATTTTTAACTATTTTAATTTACAACAAATGAAAACCCTAAAGCTAAAAAAATAAAACTAATGCTGTTAGGACAAGAGACCTGAGATTGCTGCTCGTCTTGCTTAGCTGAGTGTGCTGAGTGGGGAATGGGAGAATGCATGCTTCCTTCCCAGACCATCACCAGGGTCGACCATGCACTCAGCTTTTACAGAGAAATGCTTGATAACACCATAGTGAAAATTAGTATCAACGTCTTTTTTCTTTTTTTGAGAAAGGATCTCGCTCTGTCGCCCAGGTTGGAGTGCAGTGGCGCAATCTCAGCTCACTGCAGTCTCAGCCTCCCGGGATAAAGCAATCCTACCACCTCTGCCTCCCAAACAGCTGGGACTTCAGGTATGCACCACCAGGCCCGGCTAACTTTTGTGTTTTTTGTAGAGGAGGTGTTGCATCATGTTGCCTGGGCTAGTCTCAAACTCCTGGACTCAAGCCATCCACCCACCTTGGCCTCCCAAAGTGCTGGGACTATAGGTGTGAGCCACAGTGCCCAGTCTATCAATGTCTTTCAATAGCAATATTGAAATACATAATCTAATTGTAATCCTCCACACGGTAAATCACGGAGTTGATCATATGTTTGAACAGGTGCAATTTTTTCTTTGGCAAAATTGCAATATACAAGGACACAAATAGGGCCCAAACTGTGGGAAACATGCTAGATTCCACAAGCAACAGTGCAGTGATTAGACTCTGCAGTAAGGCTGCCTGCTTTCAAAATCTAATTCAACTATTTACCACCTGTGTGGCCTTAAGTAAGTGACTTAACCTCTCTGTGTCTCAAGTAGGGATCCTTAAAGCGAATTTCAAGAGTAAATGAGTAACAGTTTTAAGTACTTAGAACAAACCCTGACACATAGTGAAAATAAGTATTTGTTAAATAAACTTTTAAATGCTCCTGCTTGCTGCTTATAACTTGCCAATCAAACTATATTTCAAGGGAGCAAACTTCTCAGCCCTAGCTAATTTAGCATATGGCATATATTTTATATATATGTAAATATATTCAATGACATTCATGCAGAATAAGTGGTATATTACACTAACCAAAACAATACACTTTGTTGCTATTAAAGTTTGGTAGCAATTACTGGGGTAGTAATAACTGGGTGGTTCAACAACTCACTGAACAAATGCAAATGTCAGAAGACAGTAGCAGCTGTGTTAAATAAACTGTCTCAGGGCCTCCTAAAGAAAGACGCACAGCATTGGCGAGGACAGTAGGGTTTGTGATTCTTAGTGGCCCAGGCACTTTCTGGGACAGTGGTGTTCATGGTACAATACTCCCCAGAAGCCTAAGCTCTGTGAGGGACAGTACCAGTTGTGCTAGACTACCGCTACCAGCATCTGCTAAGAGGGCAGGCATATTGTGACTGTGGCTTCAAAAGCTTTTCAGCATTCACAGCTGATGTTATACACTTCTTATGAAAGTTCTTGATTTCAATGGCAGTGTACAACCAACTTCAATCATTTTATTTTAACCCCAAAGGAAAGGGGGCAGGGAAAAATACGGGACAGGTTCCAGCTCCTATTAGCACAGCCAAGATGTAACACATGAATGTGGATATACCATTCCAAAAGAAACATGCTACCTTAACGAGAAAGAATGGTTCCATTTGACACAATAAGACTGAACTCAGTTTTAAAAGTTCGAAGTGCGGCTTATATGCAGAAAATAACGATTGCTGAGCCCTTGAATATTTACTGTGAAGCAGGCATTACTCTCAATATTTTACACACAGGGAGCCATGTAATTCGTACAGTCACTTTATGGGGTAAATATTATTTTACTCCCGTTATGCAGCCAGGAAATAGAGGTTCACCTGTGGAAGCTGCTCCGGGGCATCTAGTGGTGAGCAGCAGTGCTGTGACTCAAGTCCAAGCCCGCCTAAGCCTGTCAGGGTTCACCTCTGGCATAATTTCATGATCTTAAGGCAGCACAGACCAGAGGAATGTTCCAGAAGCACATACGCATACAGTCCTATATCAAACTATGTCTCTCAAAACCCAACATATCGCTGAAGCTAGCGGAGAGAAGACAGAAAGCTATGTAGGGTACTGGGAAGTGTATGGCATTAGAATCACTTGGGCCTGCCCTCAAATCCCTGCTCCACTTCCCACCGGCTCTGTACCCTTGGCTACTTTAAGGTTACTTTTGCCTTGTTTCACCTTTAAACACTTTCCTAATTGTTTCCATACCTCCAGAGTGGATAGAACTTCCATTTTGCAGAGCTGTCTGAAGATGAAGATAGCAGTTCATTTAATCTTCACTAGTATTTACGGTATCACTATTTAACCACCACTATCTATAAACACTAAATCCATGTTCTGTGTTTGGGGAAGCTTGGAGAATCCACACAATTGACCTCTCTCTGTTTCAAAGACTGAACTTCACATTCAACTAATGCTGCAAGTCTTCCTGAACGATCTCCACCTCTGTTTGGAAACAGGATGCTATCTAAGGTCTAATACCTAGAATCTATGAGGAACTTAAATATACAAGCAAAAAAAAAAAAAAAAAAAAAAAAAAGACAACATACACACAGCCAACAAGCATATGAAAAAATGCTCAACATCATTAATTACTAGAGAAATGCAAACCAAAACCACAATAGATACCATCTCATACTAGTCAGAATGGCTATTATTAAAAAGTCAAAAAACATGCTGGCAAGGTTGCAGAGAAAAGGGAACACTTATATACTGCTAGTGGGAATGTAAATTAGCTCAGCTAATCACTGTGGAAAGCAGTTTAGAGATTTCTCAAAGAACTGAAAACAGAACTACCATTTGACCCAGCAATGTCATTACTAGATATAAACCCAAAAGAATAAAAATCATTCTACCATAAAGATATATGCATATGTATGTTCATTACAGCACTATTCACAATAGCAAACACATGGAATCAACCTAGATGCCCATCAACAGTGGACTGGGTAATGAAAATGTGGTACATATATACCATGGAATACTATGCAGTCATAAAAATGAATGAAATCGTGTCCTGTGCGGCAACATGCACATAGCTGGAGGCCATTATCCTAAGTGAATTAATGCAGGAATGGAAAACCAAGTACTGAATGTTCTCACAAATAAGCGGGAGCTAAACACTGAGTACACATGGACCCTAAGAAGCGAACAACAGACACGGGGGCCTACTTCAGGGTAGAGGGTGGGAGGAGGGTGAAGACTGAAAAACTACGTATCAGTTACTATACTATCTGAGTGACAAAATAATATGTACATCAAACCCCTGTGATACACAATTTACCCATGTAACAAACCTGCACACCCAAAATAAAAGCTGGAAGGAAAAATAAAGGAATTGCGTGGCTGAGCAGGGTGGCTCATGCCTGTTATTCAAGCACTTTGGAAGGCTGAGGTGGGAGGATAGCTTGAGTCCAGGCATTCAAGACCAACCTGGGCAGCATAGCAACACTCTGTCTCAATTTTAAAAAGTAAAAGAATAATAATATAAATAGTAAATAGGGGTATAGTGAAAGAAAAGACTGTACATATAAAAGTAACAATTCAGTTAAAGTTGCTTCTTTAAAAAAATGTGCACAAGTTTAGTTTGAAAGTTTTAAGCGAGATATCAATTTAAATAAATATAAACACAAAATTATAAGGCTGAATTTCAAATTGTATAGGAGTTTGTCAATAGAGGGAAAACCAATTATAAAATAACTCATCTGATTTGACTTTAATTCTATTAGCTGTTTCTTTAAACTTTGCTTTGAATTACAAGTCATTGTTAGAAATTAATAAAGTGAACCGATCTGGGTATCCATATGAAGTGGCTGAAATGAACACTACTCATATTCTAACATCCTTTATCAAAAACTTAAAGATAAATTAACACTGGAAATCAAAATAGAAAACCGAAGGAAAAACTAAAATTTTGACTCAGAGTAGCAAAGGTGTGATATTATTGTAAAGCTTCAGAATGTTTCAAGAAATGCTTTATATTTATAATGAAAATAAACTAACGGAAATTTCTCGCACTTTGATTAAATCAGCCCCCAAATGTCAAACAACAAATGTGTAACGTTTTAAAAAATAGGTGACCTATTTAAATGGATGGAACTTATTCTAAAGCTAGTGATAAGGCTGCTAAATGCAACACTTGAAAGTCATTCATCTATCTCACTGGGTTCTAATGCTTCATCAAACTGTAGAAGTAGAATGTCCTTCAGAGAGCTCCTCGGCCAAATTAGCAGCCCTCCCTTCTGCTATACTTCCCCACAAAAGACATTTAGCTTCATGGCTAATAAAAAATAACAAACGCAAACAATACTTTAAGAAAGTTTGTATGTTCCCTTTTCAACAGATAAATTCCTTGCATAATGAGCTACTGATCCACTGTGCAGCTCCACAGAGAAAGTTGATCCTATTGCTGAAGTCTTATGAGACACGCTAAAGGAACTCAGAAATTAGGACTCTGGAATTTTAAATTAAAGAGACAGGGAACAGTTCTCTAATTCTGAACACAGTTTAGAAAAAAGGGCAGCTAAATTAAACATTATGTTTCACTTTTAAAAATGCAAAATAACTGAAATAATCATGAACGTGTAGACAGATATCGCCATAAAGATTTAAAGCAGAGCTGCTTAAAATAGTGAACACTAGAAACAAACTAAGTGTTCAGCAATTGGGGATTGCTTGAGACACAGCCACGTAACAGAAAACTAAAAATGAGGCTGTGTTAGAGTATGTTAGTGACACACAGTTGTCCATGTTTGGATGAGGAGAGAAAATCTAAGTTGGAACACAGAGAACGAACCCATTTTTGTGGAGATAAATTTTAGCTGTGCAACTTCAGGAAAGTTACTTAATTTCCCTAAAACAGTTTTATCCTCAGTAAGAGAAGGTAATAAGAGTACCTACCTCACCGGATTGCAGTGGGGATTACAAGAGATTTGATATATAAAGCAACTGTCACGTTGCCTGACCCATAGTAAGATCAATACTTGTTAGCTGTTTGTGTTATCTGTGCATAGGGGCAAAAACGAAGGAGATAGTTGCTACCCAAGGCTTACAGCCCAGTAGAGACGTAATCAAGAGGGGGCAGATATAAATGTTAAATGAGTTTCTGGGTGGTGAGATTATGGCTGATTTGTTTTGCTTATACTTATAAATTTCCATAAGTAACACATTACTTATAATATGGGGAAAACTAATAAATTGGAATACTCATACACTGATAATCCTCTTAAAAATCTACCAGTGTTTTGTTCACAGTAAGTAAATCTTTTTTTGTTTTGTTTTGAGACACAGTCTAGCTCTGTCACCCAGGCTGTAGTGCAGTGATGGAATCTCAGCTCACTGCAACCTCCACCTCCCGGGTTCAAGCGATTCTCCTGCGTCAGCCTCCCGAGTATCTGGGACTACAGGCGAGCACCAACATGCCTGGCTAATCTTTGTATTTTTAGTAGAGACGGAGTTTCACCATATTGGCCAGGCTGCTCTTGAACTTCTGACGTCAAGAGATCTGCCTGCCTCAGCCTCCCAAAGTGCTGGAATTACAGGCATGAGCCACTGCGCCCAGTCACACAGCAAATATATCTTAGTTGAGCTGAGCTGACCCTTCAGATTTCATTTAAACAAGCTTGCTTTGAATATTTAAAATTATTTAAACCGAAGAGCTATCACTTGTCCATAATATTTTACTGGGTAAAGCAAGAAGGCATACTTTTATTATTCAGCCTCATAAAGAATTTATGAGCCCCTATTCAAGACCATTCAGAATGCCACCAGATCTCCTATTATCAGTGGGAGGCAGCCTATGACAGCCTAATCACTTCTTGTCTCTTCCCAAGTCCCCAGCACTCTCCTTTTTTGACTCCTATTTCCCCCTCTTGATAATCACAGCCTGAGGTCTCTACTGGACTGTAAGCCTTGGGGTAGCAACTATCAACTTCGTGAGCATTGCTAGCCCCTAGCACGGTGGCTGTTATGTAGTTGTTGCATACTAAAGGTTCAGCAAATAAATATCTGATACTAGTAGTTCAAGACAAAGCCTTCAATTTCTCCATTGAGACAATGCGCTAAAGGTGAGTAAGTCATTGTTTAGTCTAAAACTGTCCAAAACTCTCAGTAATTATTCCTTCAAAAAAGAAACATCTCACCTCAAAGTATCACTTTAAAAGAAAGTTCTCACTGGTATTCCATTGTCTATTTTAATAGTTCTAAGATTATTTCTATTTTTTCCCTGTATTTTGTTTAAAGTCCCACAAAAATCTCAAAGAGCTTAAGTGAACTTGCTCAAAGGAACACAGCTCAGAGAGCCTTAGGTCTCCTGGACTCCCATGTCCACGATCTCACTACACGGTACAATGATAACACAGCTCCCAGATCTTCTACCCTATAAGTTGTTATAGTTATGGTAAGAGCGCATGTCTTCAATAACACGTGCACAGTGCTAAAGTTTCTTCCAAACATTTCCTAGGGCTTTTACAAGATTCTGGGAGGGAAGAAATTCAGAACAGGGTGCAGCCACCTCAAGGAGTCCAAGTGCTTCCCTCTAGATTCACAAGTCAACCAGCTTTACTTAAAAATGAAACCAAAGGAACCAAATTAAACATTAACTTGTTTAAAAAAAAACTCAAAAAACAAAAAACAAAACAAAAAAACCACTTCAACCAGACTATTGTGAAGTAAGTATTTCAGAAGACCAAGGAAAGGGCCATAAAGAGGACATTTTGCACTGCTTGCACTGCTTCTTTAGAGAAAAAAAGGTAAAGGTAAAGTTTGCTTCCTACACATTCTTCCTGTAAATTCCAGGTTGTCACTTTCAGCCATTGCTCTGACATTGTTTAAACAGTAAATGGCAGTTCCCATGACACAGGATGAAAACCATAACCTTCTCAGGTACCCGTACTAAAATGTTTAACTTGCTGAAAACATCACTTCCCGATCTAAAGAACTTGCCACAGCATTTCACACGCTAACCCTCGGCCCACCAGGCTTATAAGAAGGACATTCTGTGGAAATTAATTGGTTATTAGCTAAGCCAGCTGGAACATACTATTATTTATATATAAACAGCTACAATTTGTTGGGGTCTGTTTTGTACCAGACATTATGAGAGGTCTTTTGCGCTTTAATCCTCATTATTATCCTCATTATTAATCCTTATTTAATCCACCTTATTATCTGAAGTAGAAATAATCCCATTTTACTGGTTCAGAATGTTTAATGTACCTGAGCACCCACCGTTAATACAGAAGACTGGAAATGAAACCAAGGATTTGAAAAGTTAGGTACAGATTCAAAATCCACGCCGAATCCAGTGACACTAAACAGTTGAATCTCTTCAAACATAACACACACGTCAAAATGATTTTAAGGTCATTTTAGAGCATGCAAGACTTGAAATAGAGGAATGGCAACATTAATAAAAAAGACTGCAGGACATAACATTTTAAGTTGGTTTCAAGCCGCGGGTAAGTAATGATTATCCATACTGCTGACTGGATGTTGACAGGGGTTCACTGCCCCTTATTTTCGCTGAGAAACCAAGTCTTCCCCTCCCTAAGGGGAGCAGCTCTGAAATGCCACACGTTGAAGGGTTTCGGTGTGGGCTGCCCAAGAGCTGGGCTGTTACTGTTCACACATCATCAGTAAGTGCCTCTCAAAAAAGAAAAAAAAAAAAGAAAGAAAGAAAAACAACCCCCCCCCCCCACACACACACACACACACACACAGTCCCTCCTCCACCACCTGAACTTCAGCCCTGACCTCTAGAGTGGTTCTGGACAATCTGTGGTTTATAACCTGTGCCCTTTCAACGCCAGGAACAAGGTACCCGAAATGGGTTGCAAATGAATGCGCTGACTGCTCAGAGGAAGGAGACTAAGGCACATATCTCTCCTCCAGACCACAAAATCGAGGAAGGATGCCCTGGGCGGGGAGGGTGGGGGCCGGATTAGAGCCACGTCCCCGCTTCGCAATCCACCTTTCCCCTCCCGCGCTTCGGAGGACTCGCCGCTCCCCAGCCCATCCTCCTCCTGGCCCCTCCGCGCGCTCCTTACCCGCTGGTAGCCGGGGCTCCAGACACTCCCAGCTGAAGGCACTTGCTCCCGGGAAGGGGATCTGCCACGGGATGGAGCCCGCTGCCGCAGCCGCCGCGGCCAGGTCCGGGCGTCACCACCCCCGGGCCGAAGCCGCTAGAAAGTTTGCTCGGGGTCTCGCCCTCCCACGCCGCGGCCTGTCTAGGGGAAGCAGCTCTCCAGGTCCCTCCCGCGGCCGCCGCCCCCGAGGCCGCACTCGGCGGCGCTGCAGCACCGGCCAGGCTCCGAGCGGCCGAAGGCGGCTCCGTGCACGCCGAGGGCTGGGTCTCCCCGCCCCACTCAGCCCACGGCGCGGCGCTCAGTGTTGACCGCGGCCCCGCGCCCGCTCTCCCCGCCTGCCGCGCGCGGCCAGCTCCCTGCACCCTGCGCCCAGCGCGCTCCTGACATCATTCATTCTCTCACACCCTCGCCCGCCCACTCCATTTCCAAACAGTGACTCACCCGTCGGCCCGGTGGCAGCAGTGCCTGTTCCTGCTGCCGTGGCTCTCCAGGCGCAGAGTGGAGCTCGAAAAACCTGCGCGACTTCTTAAGAAGAAAATCCCAGCCGACTCTCCCCTCGCGGCTGTTTAAGGTGCAGAGAAGGAGGGGCTTGGCAGGCAGGGCAGTTTGGCTCCCGGCCGAAAGGCTGAGGGCCTGGAACTGACCTCCCCGAGCGGCAACAGAGATCAATCTGGGAAAGTTCTTTGGGTGCCACTCCCAGCAACTTTCAGGGGTGGGGCTGGAACGGGATCCCCCACCCCCGCACCCCGCCTGTTTCGGAAACTGCTTCGGTGTGAGTGGGCTTGGGAGCGCCAGCGTTGATTCAGAGGATTGACCGGTGTTGACCGGGCCTAAGTCAAAGAGGTGGGTTTCCAAACCTCCAGCGCTGCCTGGCAAGGTTAGTCATCAGTCCGTATGGTGTGAGCTGGAAGGGTGCTCCAAGCTAATGAGGCTGGCAGCACTGTCCCTTTCGTGCCTAACCATCGTGTCATTTGTCTGTTAGTTGATTTACTTCTCACTTAAGGAACCGTGACCAAAATAAACAGTGGAAGTAGTTATTTGCTTAACTGAATACTGCGCTTTTCCGTAGCTTTTGGGGCCCAAGGCAGCCGTGGGTGGTTTCTTCGAAGGCCTCAGTAGTTTTTTTAAAAGGGGGATTGCTATATTTAAAATGGTAACGGTTCTACATTGTCCTGGAGTTGCTATTCATACACCTGCTGGGCAGTTTTCAAAGTAAACGATGGCAGTCTCAAGGACTCTCACTAGGAATGACCAATCTGGGGAATTTGGCTAAATCTTTATTGACATAAATGTTTTACATTAATGTCTGCTTCTGGACAAGGTAATTATGTTTAGAATTTGCACTGGTTTATGGGTGCTTCCATATAATCAACAAAAATAATGACGGGAATCTTTGGGTTTCTAGTGCAGATATCATGTGGGTCAACAATCATTTGTCTGTGGCTATTAAAGATGATGGTAACAGAAAAGAATATGCAAGGCAGGCAGTCCCCAAACTCACAACTTTAAGATGTTGTCACCGTACAGGCAACCAAAGAAAAGAATGGACAAATGGGATCATATTAAGCTAAAAAGCTTCTGCACAGCAAAGGAAACAACAAAGTGAAGAGACAACCCACAGAATGGGAACTATCTATCTGACAGGGGATTAATAACCAGAATATATGAGGAGCTCCAATAACTCTATAGGAAAAACAAAACAAAACAAAAAAAACAACTAATAGCCTGAGTAATAAATGGGCAAAAGATCTGAATAGACATTTCTCAAAAGAAGACATACAAATAACAAACAGGTATATGAAAAGGTGCTCAGGCAATAACAAATGCTGGCGAGGTTGTGGGAAAAAAAAAGGGAACCTCGTGTTTGTGGGAATGTAAATTAGTATAACCACTATGGAGAACAGTATGGAAGTTCCTCATAAAACTAAAAATAGAGATACCGTATGACCCAGCAATCTCACTGCTAGGTATATACACCCAAAAAGGGAAATCAGTATATCAGAGATACCTGCACTCCTATGTTTATTGCAGCACTATTCACAATGGCCAAGATTTGGAAGCAACCTAAGTGTCCATCAACAGATGAATGGAAAAAGAAACTGTTACATATACCCATGGAGTACTATTCAGCCATAACAAAGAATGGGATCCTGGCATTTGCAACAACATAGATGGAACCGGAGGTCATTATGTTAAGTGAAATAAGCCAGGCACAGAAAGACAAATTTCACATGTCACTTATTCGTGGGAGCTAACATTTAAAACAATTGAACTCATGGAGATAGAGAGTAGAATGATGGTTACCAGAGGCTGGGAAGCATAGAGGGGATGGTTAATGGGTAAAAATATATATATATAGTTAGATAGAGTGAATAAGACCTAGTATTTGATAGCAAAACGGCAACTACAGGCAACAATAATTGTGCATTTTAAAATAACTAAGAATGTAATTGGTTTGTGACATAAAGAAAGGATAAATGCTTGAGATGGTAGATACCCCATTTACCCTGATGTGATTATTATACATTATATGCCTATATAAAAATATTGTGTGTATCCCATAAATATATATATACCTATTATGCACCTACAAAAATTAAATTAAAAAAAATTTTTTTTGAGATGGAGTGTTGACCTGTCACCCAGGCTGGAGTGCAGTGGCGTGATCTCAGTCCACTGCAACCTCCACCTCCTGGGTTCAAGCAATTCTCCTGCCTCAGCCTCCTGAGTAGCTGGGATTACAGGTGAGCGCCACCACGCCCAGCTAATTTTCATATTTTTAGCAGAAACGGGGTTTCACCATGTTAGTCAGGCTGGTCTCGAATGCCTGACCTCATGATCCACCCGCCTCGGCCTCCCAAAATATTGGGATTACAGGTGTAAGCCACTGCGCCCAGTTCCCCCGAAATTAAAAAAAAAAAAAAAAAGATGTCACAATGCAGAAGTTTCCCCCAAATGAAAAATGCTCCTAAAATTAACCAAGGGCTCAACATCATTGTTGTGGAAAATGGACTCTTTTAAAGCTACTTTTAAAGGTTAGAATCCAGAGGAGACCACCAATCGAAAGTTATTGTCCTGGGGTTTATTTTTTCTCCTCAATAAGGAGCTCATTTTCAAATTTACAAAGCCCAGGCATTTTGCCCAGAAGGCAATAGCAAATGGATTGGTTTGCTAGGATGCAGTCAAAATTCAAATCAGCAGTTTTTATAGACAATCACAGAGCTAATTCAGAAGCGTGGGTGTCCTATCCATTGGTAACACTGAATGACTAGATTCAAATGTATAGCCATCTATAAGTAAGTTTGGGTGAATATCCCACCTACTCCCTACTTCATGATCCAAATATTTGGACATTATGGGATATGTCAAGATCTCAAATGATATTGTGGGCTTTTTGGCCTGTGTACATGGATAAAGTCAAAAAGCTCCAAACAAAGCCTGCAGTTCTGTCTGCACTGTTGCCTGATATAAACCCTGCAGTTCCCTCATAAGCCTCTGTGTGGAAGGCTGTTGAATGAGTAGTTTTGAATTAGTGGTTACTATTGTGCCTCAGTTTAAATATTGTGAAATAAATAATTAGGTCATTTTATTATACCACTTAAATATCCTCAACTACATATATTAAATAATATAATTGATAATGGATGATATGAAGATTTTTTCAATCTATTCATCATCAACATATGAGAAAGCAAATTACTCATCTTAATTTCTGTGTTTTAAAAAATAGTAACATCCTTTTCACAGAAAGATGATTTTTTTTTTGTTTTTTAACTGCACCTGTTGTTCTTACCATGTATGAAAACTGACAAAATTTACAATTCATCACCTTTCAAAAATAATGGCACTGAGTGTTTCAAGGGAGAGAAATGGATGATAGATAAGTGTGTTCTTGTCAATTGTTTTCTCTAAGGCAGTGTGAATCAAGTTTTACAGATATTTCTTTGATTTGATAAAACATACTGATTTAGGAAAACATGTATATCTATAGTACTTATCTCCTCTTATAATATCTCGAATCTGAACATATCTAAAGTCATTTGCTCAACCCACAAATTTGTATTGAATTCCCACTTTGTGCCCATGGCTGTTTATCTAAGAATCTCCATGGTCTGGGTGCAGTGGCTCATGGCTGTAATCCCAGCACTTTGGGAGACCGAGGCAGGCAGATCACGTCAGGCCAGGAGTTCAAGACCAACCTGGTCAACATAGTGAAACCCCGTCTAGACTAAAAATACAAAAAATTAGCCAGGCATGGTAGCACATGCCTGTAATCCCAGCTACTCGGGAAGCTGAGGCATGAGAATCGCTGGAACCTGGGAGGGGGAGTTTGCAGTCAGCTAAGATCCTTTCACTGTACTCCAGCCTAGGCAACAGTAAGACTCTGTCTCAAAATAAAATAAAAAAGAAAAAGAAAAATGAAAAGAATCACCATGTTACCTTCTAAACAAACATATGTCTCGGGAATTGAAAGGTTTTTCTTTTTTAAATTTTGCATGAGGATGTTTATTGCAGGATTTGTAGATCAGTTGGGATATAAGGATGAAGCCAAAGATGACTTCTATATTTTTTTTTGGTTTGAGCTCTTTGGTGGATGGTGGTGCCCTTTACCAAGACAGGCAGTGCTGAGACAGCAGCAGCTTTTGGAGGGCAAATTATGAGTTTCAGACTTGATGGGTTTGAGTTGTGAGATGTATAAAAGGAGATGAAAAGTGAGCAGCTGATGATACTGGTCTGGAACTCAGAAAAGAGGCATAAACTGGAGATACAAATTTGAGAATAGCCAGCATGTAATAATAAGGGAAGCCACGGAAAATCAACTGAGATGGTCTGGAAAGATTAGAGAGTGAGAAGAGGTCCAAGGGAAAAACTCAACATTATAGTTTAGGTAAAGTAGGAAAACACAGCAGATGAGGCTACAAATACATGTCCAGAAAGAGAAGAAAACCAGGAGAATGTGGTGACAAGGAAGCCAAGGAAAAGCCTCTTTTTAAGAAAGATGAGATGCCATTTATATCAAATGTTCCTGAGACCGCAAGTAAAATAGACTAGAAAATGTCCATTGGGTTTGGTGACATTGAGGTCTTTGTTGACCTTAACCAGAGGGAGTTTGCTTATGCTATGGACGTGGGGAATCCTGATTGAGTGGGGTGAGGAAGAGCTGGTTCAGCAGAGAACCTGTGAGTTGGCTTCCTGGAGAGCTGGTCAGTAAAGGGTGCACACCTGGCACAGTGGCTCACACCTGTAATCCCAACTCCTTGAGAGGCTGAGGTGGGAGGATTGCTTGAGTCTAGCCCTTCCCATCTCTACAGTTGAAAAAAAATAGCCAGGTATAGTGACACACACCTGTTGTCTTAGCTACTTAGGAGGCTGAGGTGGGAAGATCGCTTGAGCCCAGGAGATCGAGGCTGCAGTGAGCTGCAATAGTGCCATTGCACTCTAGCCTGGGCAGCAGTGCAAAACGCTGTCTCATAAATGAATAAACAAAAGGGGTGCTAAAGCATTCCCAGAATAAGTGTGTTAAAATATAATTTGGGTTGGTGGGAAATGAAGAGTGACTACTAATGGGTACAGGGTTTTCTCTAGACTGATGAAAATGTTCTAAGATTCATGGACCATTGATGGGAAGGAATCTGTAAAGGAGATAAGGAAAGAGGTAATGGGGAGGTTAGTGAGGAGTTGAGGTTCCTGAGAAGTCGGGAGGAAATAGCATCTGAACACAGATGGAAGTAATAGCCTGAAAGATGAGAGGGAACAACTCCTCCAAAACAACAAGGGGGAGGAAGGGAAAAGAAAAACATGGGAGTGGTGCAGCTGTGTTCATAGGCTGCTTGTACAACGTTGAAAAAGTTCTTTTCAGGTGGCGGTATGGTGGCTCACACCTGTAATCCCAGCACTTTGGGAGACCAAGGTGGGCGGACGCTTGAGGCCAGGAATTCAAGACCAGTCCAGGCAACGTGGTGAAAGCCCATGTCTACACAAAACACAAGAATGAGCCAGGCATGGAACGAATGCCTATAGTCCCAGATGCTTGGGAGGCTGAGGTGGGAGGATGGCTGGAGTCGGGGAGATGGAGGTTGTAGAGAGTCAAGACTGTGCCGCTATACTCCAGACTGGGTGACAGAACCAGACCCTGTCTCAAAAAAAATAAAAAGTTCCTTTTGATGCTTCAATTTTTCTGTTAGGAGACATGGGTCAGTTTTCAATAGCTGCTATACCAAATGAATTACAAGTTTACCAGCCTAAACCAACACCAATGTATTATCTCACAGTTCTGCAAGTCAGAAGTTCTATAGACTACTCTGCGCGTTTCTCATTTCTGAATTTCACGAGGCTGACATCAAGCTGTCGGCCAGCTGGGCTCTCATTAGGAGACTCTGGCAAGTTTCCAAACTCATTCAACTTGTTAGCAGAATCTAGTTGCTTCCAGTTGCAAGACGAAGGTTTCTAATATCTTGCTGGCTCTCAACTGGGGACCACTTTTAGCTCCTAGAGGCATCTGTTCCAGATCAGTGACAGTGTGTGGAATGCTCTCACACATGGAATGTTTCTGCCTTCTCCTTCAGCTGCACCTTCCTGCCTGAGCTGGTGAACGTTCTCCACTTTTAAGGGCTCATGTGATTAAATTGGGCCCACCTGGATAATCCAGTATACTATCACTGTGTTAAAGTCTACAATCCTAATTACATCTTCAAAGTCACTTTTGCCATGTAATATAATACAATCACAGGTTCCACAGATTAGGGTGTGCTCAATTTTGTGGGCCCATTCTGCTGACCACAAGGTGACATCATCAACTGAGAATAAGGAAGTAGAACACATGGAAAGTTTTGAAAACAATGGAAACAACTTGAAGTAACCATTCTGGAAAGTCAGAACAAGAACTTTGTAAAATTGACAGATGGCACCAAAGGCTGAATCGAAGTCAGCACTATAGATTACTATACTCTTGTATAATCAGGCATAATCTTGGTATTAACTAAAAGTGGCTTTCTCTAGTAGGACTCAGCCACCTGGGCATGAGCACAGAGAATGGGGCTGGTAGATGGAATCGATAGACCAAAAAAGAAAAAGTGTAGGATGGCATCAATAAAACAATGGACTAGGAAATAAAAGATGGTCAGGGAGACAAGCAAATAGAGGAGGAGGTTAATGAATAAGGGAAAAGTGAAAGGATCAGTGGCCTAGAGTTTCCAAAGATATTGCAAAACATATGGACCAGGGGTAACAGATGGAAGAATTTGGAAACATAAGAGGTCAGGTGGTGAGATTTATAATTTTTAAAAAATATTTAATTGACAAGTGAAGATATTCAAAGTATACAACGTGATTTGATATATGTATATATTGTGTAATGATGATCACAACACATTTGACACCACTCATGTTGTACATTAGGTCCCCAGAACTTGCTCATCTTACAACTAAAAGTGTGTACACTTTGATCAACATCTCCCCACTTCCTCCTCCCCCAGTCCCCAGCAACCACCATGCTACTCTGTTTCTACGAGTTTGACTTATTTATTTATTTATTTATTTATTTATTTATTTATTTATTGAGACAGAGTCTCACTCTGTTGTCCAGGCTGGAGTGCAGTGGCACAATCTCTGCTCACTGCAACCCCTGCCTCCCAGGTTCAGACGATTCTTGTGTTTCAGCCTCCCAAGTAGCTGGGATTACAGGAGCACCACCACACCTGGCTAACTTTATATTATTAGTGGAGATGGGGTTTCACCATGTTGGCCAGGCTGGTCTCAAACTCCTGACCTCAAGTGATCCACCTGCCTTGGCCTTGCAAAGTGCTGGATTACAGGCATGAGCCACCACGCCCAGCCAGTTTGATTTTGTTTTAGATTCCACAGGGAGAAAAGAACTTTTATCTGAGAATGCAAGTTCTTTTAATTATCAGGTGCAGAAAGACCTTAAAGTGAAACCACTGTGATGTCCCACTCCCCGCTTTGAGCTATGTATTCATGTCTTGAAACTTCTTGCTATTGCCACAAGTAGCTATAAATTAGCCTAATAATGCCATGCTGTACACTGTAACTCACACCCTATAGCTTAACAATGTTTAGCCAATCACTAATCACTGTTATTTCTGTAACAATAAGCCAATGAGAATTTCTGACAAACAACTCTGTATGAGTCCCCTTTTCTGCCTTTAAAAATCCACTTGTAACTGCTGCTAATTGCAGTGTATATTCAGGGCAACTTGAATCTGTGCTCCTGAGTTGCAATCCTCAAGCTTGGCCCAAATAAACTCTCCACTTATATTAATTTTGCCTCAACTTCTTCCTTTTAGGTTGGCACTGCTATGAGGATCCCTACCTTTCCCCTTTTCCTCCCGCAGGACCCAAAGACCATTAACCTGCACTTAGATATATGTGATAATGAATGACAAATCATGATGAATATTACAGAAATAGGAGAAAAACAGTTAAAAAGTACTGAGCAGCTCTTGGGGAAGAGTGAGAGAGATTCCAGTAGGGGTAGAGCTTGGGCCACTCTGCTGATCAAGAGAGGAAGCCATGGGCCCTGCTGGGATAATATACAGCTATGGATGGAGCAGGGGTGGTTAGGGAGTAAACTGATAGGGCTGGAGAAAACAGTACAAATATCCATCACTCGGGGGAATCTGGTTGAAACTTAATGCTTGAGCCAGAAGTAAGGCTGGTCTAACCTGTGGAATTCTGTGGGTGTGCTTGACTGGTTAACCTTGCTTTGTTTTTACTGTATGACCTTCACTTCCATCATCAAGGGGTAAGTGTTGGGGCCACGTAGGACCTGGCAGATATAGGCAGAGAGTTTTCTGGAGAGTAGTGGGAACACACGCCTTGGAAAATTCAGCAGCAGCGAAGAAAAGGAGTTCTGTACGTTGACAATGATTTGATTCCCAGGGGGATTGGTCTAGCACAGCATTGCCTGAACTTGCAAGTTTCCTAAGGATCATCACCATGTGGGGTTCACCCATGATTTAATGAACCCTCAGGGGAGGGATTCCAGACACTATTTCAAGTAAGTGCCTGGGATGATTTTTATGTTGAAAAAAATTTAGAAATTTTTAGGCTTAGGTGATAATCCTGAAATTTTTTGCTAAGTAGTTGAGGCAAATTACATACTATCTAAAGAAATATTAGCTATAATGTTCATCAGGGATGATGCCATCTTTTTGGAAGGGGCTATCAAAATTATAAGACTGTCTGGGGTTGGATAAGAGGGAGAAGGGAAGGGAAGACAGAGGTTACTTAAGTAGTTTGAAAAACTTCTCCAGGGAGACTGAGGCCTCTTCTCAGTGGCCTCAATAGAAAGAAGAGGCCTAAGGCTGGGTGTGGTGGCTCACGCCTGTAATCCCAGCACTTTGGGAGGCCGAGGAGGGTGGATCACCTGAGGTCAGGAGTTCAAGACCAGCCTGGACAACATGGTGAAACCCCATCTCTACTAAAAATAAAAAAATAAATAGCCAGGCATGGTGGTGGGCACCTGTAATCCCAGCTACTAGGGAGGCTGAGGCGGGAGAATCACTTGAACCCAGGAGGCAGATGTTGCAGTGAGCCAAGATCACACCACTGCACTCCATCCTGGGCAACAGAGCAAGACTGTCTCAAAAAAAAGAAAAAAAGAAAAGAAGAAAAAAAAGAAAAAGACGAGGGCTCACCATCCCATTCCCAATCTCCTTCAGTCACCAGCCTAGAATAGTCTAGAGGAAGGGAATTCACTAACAAGCTTAATAGTTATATTCCAGTTTCGAGAGTGTTCTGTGACTATAATTCTTGTAAGTCAGTCACTAGAAGGCCAGCCACCTTAGTGTTTTAGCAAAATTGAATGTCAAGCCTACCAAACTAAAGGCCAAACTCTTAACAGACTGGTGCCCACACCAGGAAAGTGACTCCCTGTAGGATACATCTGGACAGCCTGCTAGCCCTCTAGACCACACATGTCTCCATCAACTGCCTCTCCGTGGTTTCCCCTGGCTCTATTCCAATGAGAAGTACACATACATCCTCCTCTCCACAGTTTATTGGGGCACTACATATGATTAAATCACCTTACTCCAACTTGCCCTTCTTAAAAGTACTTGAATTGCAAATTAAAACAGATTTTTTTTTCTAATTAAAAATGTAAAAAAGAGTGATATTGCTGGAGAACATGCTAACTTTACGCAGACCTGACTTTTCAGCAGTTATCTCAAGCTGAACTGTCTAACGAGAAATGTACAAAGTCTGCTTGATTATCCAAACATTTTCTATAATGAAGGGAAGGTAATAATTATACAGTGCTATATTTTCCATATGAAAGTATCCAGTCAATGATCTCAAACATGAATAAATAAGATGTCAATAATCTTTATAGCATCCTGGTAGTTAATATGGTATGATAAAGAGACTGAAAGAGGGTAATAATAGACTGAACTCTTGACTTCTCCTCAGCCTCTTCAACTCTCCTAAGCTTGTATGTTTTCAGATAGTAACCATTAAAGTATATATCATACATACAATCTATAAATTCAGTGTGAAATAACACCTTGCATTTGTACTAATGGTGTTACTGAAAAGAATCCAGAGCACTTGCATATGCCATTAACTCATTTGTTATATCTTTACAACACCCCCTTAAATTAAATTTTTAGTTCGCATTCAGTAATTAATATCGAATGCTTAAAGATTCAAAAGAAAGTAATTGCCTACCTTTTTTTCTTTTTTTAATTCTTATTTCTTTTTGGGCTCTCAAAATCCAATGTTTTCTACTGAACTTCCTGACATAATACCCCAGCCCCACAGACACACCCAACGTGATAGTCTTCGTTCTCTCCTGCCCTTGCCCTGTTCTAGCAGGTTCATATAAATTAATCTTGTCTTTCTTTTAACCCTCTCTTCCTCTCATCTGGTTTAATATATTACATTTACTTTTCTTCTGATTAAATTTGAAGGAGGAATTTACCTTATTTTTGTGGCATGTATTCCAGTTTCACTATTAGGAACTTGTTGCTATTCAATACATTTAATTAAGTGTCCTTTTCACCCATTTAACCCATAAGCATTTATCAAGTACTTATTGTATGCTGAGTTTTATTATTTTTATTTTTAATTTTTTTTTATTTTTTAGTTTTTGAGACAGGGTCTCACTCTGTCACCCAGGCTGAAGTGCAGTGGCACAATCACAGCTTACCACAGCCTCGATTTCCTGGGCTCAGGTGACTCTTCCACCTCAGCCTCCTGCGTAGCGAAGACTATAGGTGCCTGGCACCATGCCCAGCTAATTTTTGTATTTTTTTGTAGATACGAAGTTTCTCCACGTTGCCCAGGCTGGTCTCAAACTCCTGGACTCAAGCAATCTGCTCACCTCGGCCACACCTCCCAAAGCACTAGGATTACAGGCATGAGCCACCATGCCTAGCCTGAGTTTTATAAAAGAGACAAAAGCGTAGCATATATTCCTGGTTTCAAAGTGTTCTCAGGCTGGGTATGGTGGCTCAAACCTATAATACCAGCACTTTGGGAGGCCAAGGCAGGAGGATCTCTTGAGGCCAGGAGTTCTGGACCAGCCTGGGTGACATAGTGAGACCCTGTCTCTAAAAAAAAATTAAAAAGTTAGCCAGGCATGGTGGCATGCACCTGTAGTCCCAGCTACTCAGGAGGTGGGAGGTTCACTTGAGCTCAGGAGTTCAAGGCTGCAGCGAGCCTGGATTGCACCAGACCCTCCAGCCTAAGCAACAGAGCTCTCAATACGGTTGGGAAAAGTAAGATAAACACTTAGAATTATATTTATCATAACGTAATCATATTTCACCTGGAAGTAAATTAAAACTTAGTGTACTTGTTTCATATTTATTTTCATACATTTTCAACCCAACTCATGGACGACATGCCAATCCACTTAGAACTGGTTTCACCTGTTTCTGACAGTGCCAACACGCTAACTTCTGGCCACCCACTGCCCCTCCTACATGCTAAGTAATTTAAGTTGTAAATAACTGCATAACTAGAAAAAGTTAAGAGAAAAACCTAGAATAATAATAGTAATTATTTTCACTGAAATGCAAAACCATAGGCATATAGCTATACATGTACTCATATAGTTAAGATCTTGGCAAGGAAAAGATGCATACTCAAAGCGTTTAACAAAAAGGAGCTTAATGAAGGGACTATTTATAAAGGGTGTAGCAGAGAGGCCAGCACAAAGATACAATAAAAAATGATGAAGAACCCAGTGTCTACTGGGAAGTCATTACCACCTGTAGGCTGTAAGGGCAGGAAAAATGTTTCCTGAGCCAACAAGAGATGGAATTATGGAACAGGGGTTGTCTGAGGGGAGCTGCTGGGTGAGAGCTGTGGCCTTAGGTGGAGGACTGTAGCTGCTCAGAACTGCAGCAAAAGAGGGAGAGAGTGAGAGATGCAATTATCCTGATCTCTCCTCTTACTCTCAGATTTCTCCCTGGTATCTCCTGCTGATGGGCCCCTGATCAGAAGCTGAAGGGTGAGGACACCCAGGCAATGCAGTCAGCATCCAGGGGTAGAGAACAGGGCTGAGAAGGGTGGAGAATGGATCTGGAGGAGCAAATGATGAGTAGCCAGCACAACTCCCTAAAGCAGTAAATTCCAGTATGCCCAGCCCAGTTTGGGATAGGAATAATAGGACAAACGGAAGAGACCATAATCTCAGAATTTCACTTAGCCAATTACTTATCAGGCCACCTCCCACTATACCAACTGCTATACAGTTTAGATATACAGTTGTATGTCAAGCTGTTAACATTCTGTCCTCTCTCATTTTATTGGAAAAATGCTCTTTTCTCAGGCCAAACCTTAACCTCTACAGTAAGGGCCAATAAGGAGAAAAGGAATCTATGTAAAGGTAAGGTGAACAGGTTTTCCCTGGACAATCCCAAGTTAAAACATACACACATGGCCGGGCACGGTGGCTCACGCTTGTAATCCCAGCACTTTGGGAGGCTGAGGCGGGCGGATCACAAGGTCAGTTGTTTGAGACCAGCCTGGCCAATATGATGACATCCCGTCTCTACTAAAACTACAAAAATTAGCCAGGCGTGGTGGTGCGCACCTGTAGTCCCAGCTACTCGGGAGACTGAGGCAGAAGAATCGCTTGAACCCAGGAGGTGGAGGTTGCAGTGAGCCGAGATCACACCACTGCACTCCAGCCTGGGTGACAGAACAAGACTCCATCTCAAAACGCGCGCACACACACACACATCATGTTAAGGTTTCTAATGCAAAAACTCATTGAATGGCCTCTCCTCAGAAACACGCAGATAATCCATGCTCAGGATCTTAATTACTTACAATTAATTTGTGAGACCATTATAGGATTACAGTGATATACAAGTAATTCTTTTTTTTTTTTTTTTTTTTTTTTTGAGGTGGAGTCTCGCTCTGTCGCCCAGGCTGGAGTGCAATGGCGCGATCTTGGCTCACTACAACCTCTGCCTCCCAGGCTCAAGTGATTCTCCTGCCTCAGCCTCCCGAGTAGCTGGGATTACAGGCATCCACTACCACACTCAGCTAATTTTTGTATTTTTTAGTAGAGACAGGGTTTCACCATGTTGGCCAGGCTGGTTTCTAACTCCTGACCCCAAATCATCCATGCGCCTTGGCCTCCCAAAATGCTGGGATTACAGGTGTGAGCCACCACACCCAACCTACAAGTAATTCTTGAGTGTCACCATTTACCTATTGCTTAGCCAAATTAAGACTCTGAGGCCCTTTGCCTGTAGTAATGACTATCTCTGGCCACCTAATCTGAGCATGGATTCCAAGGCATTGCCTGTTGATAGCAGAGTTCTCTCAGATGATTTAATTTAGGAGACAGTGAAAGGAAAGTAGCCTTCTCTTATTCTCAACTACTTTCTGGCTTCCAATTCCACATTATCTTGGCCAACCTGTGACCATTTTAACTAAAGAGTTTTCACAATCAGTAAACTCTGCTATAGAGCACATGAGGACAGAGAAGCAGATGTTCCACTTGTCAATGGGGACCACTAGTGTCCCTTGCCAGAGCAGCTCAGTGGAGCAGACCTTCCCACCTCATATGCCAAGGCAGGCTGGTAAGTCATGAATGATTACAGGTGAGCTGAAGATAAGCCCCTTCAGTTTCTGACATGGCCAGGAGCAGCTAAAGTGACCTTGTTTGTTGTCTTTAGATGCTGAATAAACATAATAATTTTCTTTGGGTGTCATGACATGGAAGAATTGCGAAGAAGTCCTATAGAATGATAACATTGGAAATCAAGTTGCAAATATGAAGGAATAAGTGGAAAAAAGGAGGTGGTGGCAACAAGTATAGGGATTTCTTTCAAGATATAGGTCAGTGAGTGGAGAGAGAGGAAATGGAGTGATTCAAAGCAGATTCAGCAGGCAGATGATTGAGCACATTTGTAGAGAGTAGAGAAGAGAGAAAGAAATGAAAAATACAAGTGAGAAAAAAGGTATAGTGTTAATGTTGAGAGGAAGATCACTGAAGGAATTTACTACCATGTCTGTGATTTTCTTTATTAAATAAGAGGTTGAATTATCAGCTAAGAGTAGAGAGGCAGGCTCTTGATGGGGGCTTAAGAGAGAGATAAAGATTTGAAATAGCTACTGACAGAAATGAGAAAGGGAATTGGTAAAATATAAGTAAAAATTTTCCAGCGTTGAAAGCCAAGCTGAGAATGGAGCTTATACATTTGTAATGGAGCTAACCAGCAGAGTCACATGTTTAACACAGCTGTGCCAGGACACCTGGGTGCTCGAGCTCAGTCAGTGGTTTGATGGTTTCATTTAAGACCAAAACCTGAAGGAGCAACTATAGTAAGAGAACAAGCTGGAAAGATAATTGAGGCAGCTGGCTGGGCACGGTGGCTCACGCCTGTAATCCAGGAAGGCCGAGGCAGCGGATCTTTGAGGTCAAGAGTTCACAATCAGCCTGAACAACATGGTGAAATCCCGTCTCTACTAAAAATACAAAAAAATTAGCCAGGTGTGGTGGCACATGCCTGTAATCCCTGCTACTAGGGAGGCTGAGGCAGGAGAATTGCTTGAACCTGGGAGGTGGAGGTTGCAGTGGGCCAAGATCATGCCACTGCACTGCAGCCTGGGTGACAGAGCAAGACTCTGTATCAAAAAAAAAAAAAAAAAAGAGAGAGAATTGAGGCAGCTGATAAGAAGAAGAGGAATGAAGAGGAATAGAATTTGAGCTTGTTAGAATATGGGCTCTGCCTTAGTTGTCTTTTTATTGATATATCTTCAGCACCTGAATCAGTACCTGCTTTCCTTACCCTTACCAGTGAATTAGAATCACCTGCAGAGCTTTAACAATTCTTATACCTAAGCTGCACCATGAACCAATTATATTAGAATCTCTAAGTGGGGACTACTCACAGTGTTGGTTTGTTTTTTAAGCTCTACGAATGATTCCAGTGTACAACCAGTTGAGAACAACCAGTCTAGAACAACGTCTGGTATAAAGTAGAAACCTAATAAATTTAATTCAGTGAGGGGAGAGAATTCAGGTTAGACTACAAAGTCCATGAAGGGGAGGAGGAAACTGGGAGTTTAGGAAAGGGGTAAAGATTAAGTCTCCATGTGAACTTGAAGTGTAGATTTGAGGACATTGTTGTCAGAGAGAGAGAAAGAAAGAGGGAGATTTACAAGTTGATTGTTTTGGACCAGGCACAGTTCCAAGTAATGATACGATTTAATCTAGTAGTAACCAAGGGTCTTTTTTGCACTAGACATGGAGCAAAGCTTGCTGTTGTAGTGGCAGTACAAATCTGAAGTTTGTGAAGTTACCTGTTAAGTTGCACAGGGGAGGGTCAGAAGGGAGGAGAAGGGGAGGAAGACCTGCTGTTCATGGCACTCAGATTGGACATTGATCTCAACTGAATTGGCTCTGACTTGCACTTCCTTCTGTTATCTTCATGACCCCAAATCCATGTTTTTCAGCAGGTTCTTCTTGCCATCTGAGTCCGTGATCATCTCTGCTTCCCTGGGACTGGGCCTGTCTTAGTTGAAGGCTGGAAAAGCAAAGAGTAAAGTGAACAGTAAAGTAGGAAATGCTAAGTTCACCTCCTTTACTTACAATTTTGCTTGAGGTCATTCTTCCCAGGGTATCTATTGGACAAAAAAAAAAAAAACAAAAAAAAACAAACCATAAATCCTCTCCTCTGCAAATCCCATAATGCTTTATGAGAAAAATAGTTAAGGTCAATGACCTTTAACATGGCATTTCTTCTTTATTTAAATAAGCTAGTTATTGCTCATTCATCTTATCACAACTCATAACCTCTATATGGATTATGCCAAGTCACATTGTACTCTGATGAAGAAGTCGGTGATTTGAGGGGGTGGGGCTCCCGTAAAAGAGCTAATTTACACTCTTCCTGTTCCCCACCAGCCAAGTCATTTCCAAGGAATTAAAAAAAATTGTTTGATAGTGTATGGTCAGGTGGTGAAGAAATTTGTAACTCATTATTTGATTTTCTGAAGAAGCACTTGTACTCCTCCTCCAGGTAAGGTAAACATTAACCTTCTGGATAGAAGACTGCGGTCCTAATCATCTCTGCGGCACTGCTGGTCACATGGCATATCTGGAGGCAGCTCCAGACAACAGCATGTAAAACCCATAGTACAACACTTAAACAACATCTGATTAAGAGTTGTGGGAGATAGGCAGGATGTAGTGGCTCACACCTGTAATCCCAGCACTTTGGGAGGCCGAGACGGGCGGAACATGAGGTCAGGAGATCAAGAGCATCCTGACCAACATGGTGAAACCTCGTCTCTACTAAAAATACAAAAATTAGCCGGGTGTGGCAGCATGCCCCTGTAGTCCCAGCTACTTGGGAGGCTGAGGCAGGAGAATCACTTGAACCCAGGAGGTGGAGGCTGCAGTGAGCCGAGATCGTGCCACTACACTCCAGCCTGGGCGACAGGGCGAGACTCCATCTCAAAAAAAAAAGAGGCTGGGGCGGAGCAAGATGGCCGAATAGGAGCAGCTCCAGTCTTCAACTCCCAGCGCCAGCGACACAGAAGACCGGTGATTTCGGCATTTTCAACTGAGGTACTGGGTTCATCTCACTGGGGAGTGCCGGACGATCGGTACTGGTCAGCTGCTGCAGCCCGACCAGCGAGAGCTGAAGCAGGGTGAGGCATTGCCTCACCTGAGAAGCGCAAGGGGGAAGGGAATCCCTTTTCCTAGCCAGGGGAACTGAGACACACAACACCTGGAGAATCGGGTAACTCCCACCCCAATACTGCGCTTTGAGCAAACAGGCACACCAGGAGATCATATCCCACACCTGGCCGGGAGGGTCCCACACCCACGGAGCCTCCCTCATTGCTATTACAGCAGTCTGTGATCTACCGGCAAGGCAGCAGCGAGGCTGGGGGAGGGGCGCCCGCCATTGCTGAGGCTTAAGTAGGTAAACAAAGCTGCTGGGAAGCTCGAACTGGGTGGAGCTCACAGCAGCTCAAGGAAACCTGCCTGTCTCTGTAGACTCCACCTCTGGGGGCAGGGCACAGAAAACAATAACAAAGCAGCAGACACCTCTGCAGACGCAAACGACTCTGTCTGACAGCTTTGAAGAGAGCAGTGGATCTCCCAACACGGAGGTTGAGATCTGAGAAGGGACAGACTCCCTGCTCAAGCGGGTCCCTGACCCCTGAGTAGCCTAACTGGGAGACATCCCCCACTAGGGGCAGTCTGACACCCCACACCTCACAGGGTGGAGTACACCCCTGAGAGGAAGCTTCCAAAGCAAGAATCAGACAGGTACACTTGCTGTTCAGAAATATTCTATCTTCTGCAGCCTCTGCTGCTGTTACCCAGGCAAACAGGGTCTGGAGTGGACCTCAAGCAATCTCCAACAGACCTACAGCTGAGGGTCCTGACTGTTAGAAGGAAAACTATCAAACAGGAAGGACACCTACACCAAAACCCCATCAGTACATCACCATCATCAAAGACCAGAGGCAGATAAAACCACAAAGATGGGGAAAAAGCAGGGCAGAAAAGCTGGAAATTCAAAAAACAAGAGCGCATCTCCCCCGGCAAAGGAGCGCAGCTCATCGCCAGCAACGGATCAAAGCTGGATGGAGAATGACTTTGACGAGATGAGAGAAGAAGGCTTCAGTCCATCAAATTTCTCAGAGCTAAAGGAGGAATTACGTACCCAGCGCAAAGAAACTAAAAATCTTGAAAAAAAAGTGGAAGAATTGACGGCTAGACTAATTAATGCAGAGAAGGTCATAAACGAAATGAAAGAGATGAAAACCATGACACGAGAAATACGTGACAAATGCACAAGCTTCAGTAACCGACTCGATCAACTGGAAGAAAGAGTATCAGCAATTGAGGATCAAATGAATGAAATGAAGCGAGAAGAGAAACCAAAAGAAAAAAGAAGAAAAAGAAATGAACAAAGCCTGCAAGAAGTATGGGATTATGTAAAAAGACCAAATCTACGTCTGATTGGGGTGCCTGAAAGTGAGGGGGAAAATGGAACCAAGTTGGAAAACACTCTTCAGGATATCATCCAGGAGAACTTCCCCAACCTAGTAGGGCAGGCCAACATTCAAATCCAGGAAATACAGAGAACGCCACAAAGATACTCCTCGAGAAGAGCAACTCCAAGGCACATAATTGCCAGATTCACCAAAGTTGAAATGAAGGAAAAAATCTTAAGGGCAGCCAGAGAGAAAGGTCGGGTTACCCACAAAGGGAAGCCCATCAGACTCACAGCAGATCTCTCGGCAGAAACTCTCCAAGCCAGAAGAGAGTGGGGGCCAATATTCAACATTCTTAAAGAAAAGAATTTTAAACCCAGAATTTCATATCCAGCCAAACTAAGTTTCATAAGTGAAGGAGAAATAAAATCCTTTACAGATAAGCAAATGCTTAGAGATTTTGTCACCACTAGGCCTGCCTTACAAGAGACCCTGAAGGAAGCACTCAACATGGAAAGGAACAACCGGTACCAGCCATCTCAAAAACATGCCAAAATGTAAAGACCATCGAGGCTAGGAAGAAACTGCATCAACTAATGAGCAAAATAACCAGTTAATATCATAATGGCAGGATCAAGTTCACACATAACAATCTTAACCTTAAATGTAAATGGACTAAATGCTCCAATTAAGAGACACAGACTGGCAAACTGGATAAAGAGTCAAGACCCATCAGTCTGCTGTATTCAGGAGACCCATCTCACACGCAGAGACATACATAGGCTCAAAATAAAGGGATGGAGGAAGATTTACCAAGCAAATGGAGAACAAAAAAAAGCGGGGGTTGCAATACTAGTCTCTGATAAAACAGACTTTAAACCATCAAAGATCAAAAGAGACAAAGAAGGCCATTACATAATGGTAAAGGGATCAATTCAACAGGAAGAGCTAACTATCCTAAATATATATGCACCCAATACAGGAGCACCCAGATTCATAAAGCAAGTCCTTAGAGACTTACAAAGAGACTTAGACTCCCATACAATAATAATGGGAGACTTCAACACTCCATTGTCAACATTAGACAGATCAACGAGACAGAAAGTTAACAAGGATATCCAGGAATTGAACTCATCTCTGCAGCAAGCAGACCTAATAGACATCTATAGAACTCTCCACCCCAAATCAACAGAATATACATTCTTCTCAGCACCACATCGTACTTATTCCAAAATTGACCACGTAATTGGAAGTAAAGCACTCCTCAGCAAATGTACAAGAACAGAAATTATAACAAACTGTCTCTCAGACCACAGTGCAATCAAACTAGAACTCAGGACTAAGAAACTCAATCAAAACCGCTCAACTACATGGAAACTGAACAACCTGCTCCTGAATGACTACTGGGTACATCACGAAATGAAGGCAGAAATAAAGATGTTCTTTGAAACCAATGAGAACAAAGATACAACATACCAGAATCTCTGGGACACATTTAAAGCAGTGTGTAGAGGGAAATTTATAGCACTAAATGCCCACAAGAGAAAGCAGGAAAGATCTAAAATTGACACTCTAACATCGCAATTAAAAGAACTAGAGAAGCAAGAGCAAACACATTC
>NC_037672.1:105314687-105356725 GCF_003255815.1 Theropithecus gelada | reverse complement strand
AAAAAAAAAAAAAAAAAAAAAAAAAAAAAAAAAAAAAAAAAAAACAACAACAACAACAACAACAAAAAACTCAACTAAAACATTCCCTCATTCTTTTGGCACTGAAATATGTACTCCAATGACATTCTCTTGAGAAAACGGGGGAGAGAAATCCAATGGGATTAAGGTGAAACGTTGAAATCAACCAGCTATACTGAAAGAGGTCTGTTGTGGTCTGGGAAAAAAAGAATTGGAAAAATCCTTGCAGTTCCTAACGAGGCAAAAAAGTTTAGTTTGGCCTTGTCAAGTACAAATAGAACTTGGGTGGCAGAGAAAAAAAGCCAAGGAATGCTTTTATCATTGTGTTTTTCTCCCTTCCCAAACTGGAAAATTTTATTGCTCTGTTTCTTCTGATTTCTGTATTGTTTTGGCAGTTTCTACCCCTAAATAATGGTTTTGAAAGACCATCTCAGCATTTTGCTTTTTTATAAAATATAATACATTTGAATAATAAATGTAAAAATATTTTTCTTTTTTTAGGAGATGATGATTTGGGAGGAATGAAGCCCAGGGGTTGGCTAAGAGAGTGATAGACACCCCCAATCATCAGATGATGTGTCTCTGCTGCTGTGGTAGCCCCAGTGAAGGGGGCTTTCAACAAGCATTCCTGTTTTCATCCAGGCTTCTCACCTCTGCCTTCTGTAGTACCTGGAGTACCTGGAGAATCCTAGATTCTCCAGAGAAGAATTCTTCAATCTGCTATCCAGTCTGTTGCCAAAATTACCCCAGTAATTGTCACAAATTTGATTCCAGAGCCTTATTGGCTGCTGTCTTTTGTTGTTGTTGTTGTTTGTTTGTTTGACACTGCACTATCCTGTAACTTATATCTGGGGTTACATCTTGGAGAATAGCACTGGTTGGTGTTCTCAGCCCCTCAGTCAAACATATTTAACTCATTGCACTCCATGTGCATCCTATCTGACTATTGATAAGGGCTATTCTCAGGGTTTTTTTTTTTTTTAATGTGAAAGAGAAATAAACTTCTATGTTGTTTAAGTCCCTGTTATTTTGGGTTTTCTAAAACTTGCAACCAAATCTACATCTAATTATATAGTAATAAATGCAATGATTAGCCATCAAAGGGTTTTTAAAAATTGATTTAGGTGAAATTCATATAACATAAAATTAACTATTTAAAGGTGAACAATTCAGTGGCTTTTAGTACATTTGTGGTGTGTGCAACCACCACTTTTATCTAATTCGCAAACATGCCATCACTCCAAATACAACTCTTACTTAGTAAGCAGTTTCTCTCCCTTTCCTATTGATGATGTTTAGGCAAGGAATGATGTGATTTGATTTACATTTTCAAAAGATTACTGTATGGAAAAAAAATGGATTGTGGTAAGAGTGAAAGCAGGAGATAAATGAGGAGGCAGTTGTGACAGACCAGGCAAGAGACAATGGTTGTTGAACAAATAGGATGGCTGCAGAGATGGCGAGGAGTTCACAGGATGAGATTAGGATTTACTGATGGGTTTAGAGAGAAGGAGGTGATAGAAAAGGAGGAACTGAGCCTGACTTGTAGGTGTCTGGCCTCAGCTTCTGGACAGAGATAGGGAAGACTAGATTTAGGGGAGAATGGTTAAAAATTCAGTTTTATACATGTTAAGTTTGAAATTTCTGCACTAGACAGACCCAGTCTCCTACTTGTTTTACCCATACTCCATTATGGTATCTATTCACTGCACAGCAGTAAGAGGAACCTTTAAAAAAAATTTTCAGAACTATCCAATGAGTCCATGTCTAATTCTGGAGTTAAAGCTGAAGCCATTTCAATGGTATATAATCCTTATATTTTCTCCCCACTTCCAACCCACTCCTCGTTACCTCATTGCCTACACTCTCCTTGCTCATTCTGTTCCACTGGTCTCCTTGCTGTTCCTTGAACATGCCAGGCACATTCCTATCTCAGGACCTTTTTAGTCTCTTCCTTTTGCCTGGAATAATTTTTCTACAGATATCTTAGATACCTTCTTGATCTCATTTCCTTCAAGTCTTTTGACACATTTCAGTATCTCAATGAGATCTACACAGAAAATCCTATTTAAGATCCCAACTGCTCTTTCATCCTCAGCACTCTACCCTTTCTTTTTTGTATCACTTCTATTTCATCAGCTTTTGTTATACTATAACACTTCTATAAAGTCTATTATTAATCTTTGTCTTGTCTCCTCAGAAAGCATCATGAGAGAGAGGGATTTGGTACTAATCTGTCCCAAGAACCTAGAATATTCCCTGACACACAGTAGGTACCCAATAAATGTTGGCTGGATGAGTAAAAATAATTATTTGATGTCTAAAAGCAGATGTTAAATAGGGGGTTGGGTAGAAGAATCCGGAGCTCAGAGGAGAGGTGAGATCTAGAAATACTAATCTGGAAGTAGACAGTAGTTAAAGCCATGAGAGAGGATGAAATTATCCAGAGGAAAAACACAGCTGGAAAAGAGAAGTCCTAATATTAAGACCTGGGGAATTTCAATATGCCAAGGTCAGGTGGAGGTGAAGAATCTAAGAAAGAAGGTAGATAATTAGAACCAGTAATGTATGAGAAAAACCAGGAGATGCCTGGAGAGGTGTTGTATGGAGAATGGTCAACAGTATCATCTCTGGCTGTGGAGCTGGGGAAGATAAAGCTAGAAAAGCCCCCACTATACTGGCAACACAGAGATCTTTGCTGACCTCAGTAAAAGAAGTTTCTGAGCAGTGGAAATGGCTCAAGGATAAGTTGGAGGATTGCACTGTCATATATCCCCACTAAATAAGAAAAGAAGAATAATAAGAGATAATAACACACAACGTCAAAGCATGTAAGAAAGAAAAGAAGAGCAGGCAACAATGGCAATACATTTTTGGAATATGGAAAGTATATGGAGAAGTAGAAATGGATTTGACACCTGTGTACTTGGAAGCAGTAACAGGAATGAGAGATTTAATGGGGAACGAGGCAGTTTGCTGTGTAGGAACCTTTAGATGTTCTGCACTTGGATTCTCCAGGTACTCCAGGTACTACAGAAGGCGGAGGTGAGAAGCCTGGATGAAAACAGGAATGCTTGTTGAAAGTTTTATAGAATGATTGAGCTCACCAATCCCCTTCCTTTCATGGTCCAGCCAGAGGACCGTATCCCCATGTGCTTCCAACCTGCCCAAGGAGTCTTATTCTCTGGAGAAATTTGATTAGAGACTCTTGACTTTGAGACAGTAGGACCAGCAAAAGGACAAGGCATGGAGTCCTAATATGGAGAAAATTGTCACACTGAATTGTAGTTTCTGGACTCGCTTCTCCTGCCCTACTCCCAGAATTTTGCAACAGACTGGATAGCAGATTGAAGAATTCTTCTCTGGAGAATCTAAATTACCCCTGAGAAAAGACTGACATGTACTGATATTTTCAGAATCATCCAGGGAAAAGGTACTGTCATCGTCAGTTTGGGCTTTCATAACAAAAAACCATATAGTCTGGGTGGCTCAAACAACACATATTCATTTCTCATAATTCTGGAGGCTGGGAAGTCCAAGATCAAGGACCATAAAGATTCCATTCCTAGTGAGGCCCTCTCCCTGGGTTGTAGATAGGCACTGTCTTTCTCTGTCCTCACATGTTGCACACACACGCACACACACGCACACACACACACACACACACAGAGAGAGAGAGAGAGAGAGAGAGAGAGAACTCTGGTCTTTCTTCCCCTTCTTGTAAGAATAAGGATATCTTTATATCCTTATAATTGTATATAACTATTACTATATAAGGATACTAATTCCATCATGGAGGCCCACCTTCATGTCCTCATCTAAACCTAATTTCTTCCCAAAGTCTCCACCTCCAAATACCATCACACTGAGGCTTAGATCTTCAACAAATATTCCGTCCATAACAAGCACCCTAATATTTGTGGCTGACAAACACCCCTCAACCTTGACATGCATGGATTCCTTTCAGAATATAGTGTAAGGCAAAGCATGATTGCTTTATTGGGAAGTGCAATCCCACGGCAGAAAATAAGGGGAAAAGGAAGCAAAGAAGAATGGGCAGCAAGTATGACGTGATACAGTGACCTCTGCTTCTCAATAAATCACTAAAAGAAATAGCCATCAGTTGACAGGTGTATCCCTTGGCTATATGGAACATCTTCACATAGGTTATGTGGGGAAAAACTGAACACCCAATAGACTGTTTCAAAGCTGTTTTTCCAATAGACTTTTCCAAAGCAGTAGGCAAGGAAATTAGAACAATTCAGTAAGTCCAACTTCTGACTAATCAGAATTTGAGAAAGAGGGAAGAGGAAACAAATTATCAGTGAAATAATATGTCTAAAACTGAACTTCATGGGTTTCCACATTGAAAGAGACACTTAATACCTAATACAATCAATAAAACGTGGCATTTCGGAACCAGCAACAAAGATGAGACACCAAAAGATTATTAAGAGAAAAAAATAAAGCAAGTGAAAAGGATGAGCATGCAGAATGGCATGGACTGCTGCGTAACACACAAAATGCTGGATGAGGGTGGAGCTCTGACTTTGATATGCAGAGTCAACTTAGTCAATAGGAGGTAAAATTGTTTTTTGACATGCAAAGACTGAAGAATTCCCCTTCCATGTGCATTTGAATTAAAGAAAATTATTGGTGTATAAATTCTAGCAATACAAAAGGAAAATGAGATCCAATATACAGAGGTGCAGCAGTCAGTCAACCACTTATCCTGACCCATGCTCCTTTCTTCCTGGGACGCACTACTGTATTCCCTAGCTCCTCTTGCTATTAAGTGTGCCCACGTGGCTGACACATAGCCACTTTAACAGTAGTGTTTATGAATGGCACCATTTTCAGGTCTGGCCTATAAAAACTTCCCACACGTGTTCCTCCATGCTCATTTCCACCTTTGGCAGGCTGGAATGGGAATGGCTCCCAGGCAAACCTAATGGGGTGTGTTAAAGATGGCAGAGTGCCCTTGTCCACCTGGTCTCTGAGTGGCTGCATGGAAGAGGGCTTCCTGCCAACTAGTTCACCCTACCCACTATACAGTTATGTATGTGTCTTAGTTTGGATTGCTATATCACAATACCACAGGCTGGGGGGCATAAACAATGAACATTAATTTCTCATGGTTTTGGGGCTAGGAATTCCAAGATCAAGGTGCTGCGATATCCTCCTTATAAGGCCATCAATCCTATGGGAGTAGGACCTGGCCCTTAGGACCTCATTTAACCTTAATTACCTCCTAAAATGCCTGTCTCTAAACACAGGAGTTAGAGCTTCACTGCATATGGCACAGGAAGGGGAAACACAATGCGGTCCATAGCAGTGAGCAGGAAATAGACTTCAGTAGCGTGTTTTTATACATTTTGAGATCTATTTATAATGGCAGTTACCTTACCTTGATTAATAGAAGGGGATGCAACAGAGAAAAAGCGGGGTTTCATGCACTGGTCTTTCTAGAGGGCAACCAGCTTATCCTACCTGGGGTAGAAGACAGAGGTCTTTAGGAGGGAGGTTGCCAGGTGAAAAAGGAACTGATGTGTTCACATTTCTGGCAAAAATTATTAGTAGAGTTTCAGCAGCTCTATCAGAACATTTAGAAAAAAAAATGTTAGCTCCATGGAAAGTTAAGCAAAGACAGTTTAAACTCCAGGATAAACCACAATATTCATAAAGAACAACTTGGGTCAAGCAGTGAATACTTACTGCTCATAGTAATGTCAGTGACTGTGACTACTGACTTAGCCAAACCTTATAGGAAATTGATATTGAGAGGATGAAGAAAGGGAAGTTCTGTGTGTGTGTGTGTTTATGTGAGTGTGTGTCTTGACAGAGTTCAACTTCTATAACAGAAGGTGAATTTTAAAAAATTAAAATAGATCAAGAAATAGCAGCAAATAGTTACCAGTAAAAACAGCATAAAAGTTGAAGGTGGTTTCCTCTGGGAGTGGGATAGGGGAACAGGAATGTGGGCTGGTGGGGAGTGTGAGTTTTCATTAAAGCCTTTTAGTACTAGCCACATATTTAAAATTCTATGCACATATTGATAAAAATCCTTTATACATTGCAACTTCTTTTCCTTTTTTTTTCAGTAAGATTGAAGGAGAGGTGAAGAAGGAGATATAGGAAGTGTAGACAATTCCTTCAGGAAGCTTTGCCTGCAACGGATAGCAAGGGGTTGAGGCAGCAGCCCAAACATTTAAGGGAGGACTTAAACTTAAAAAAATTATACTAATAATATTTAGTTAACCCATCAATTAGTGCAGGGTTTATAATGAAGAACAAAGTACCCTGCTCCACCCTTTCCAACTCATTGTTTTCTGTTCACTTATAAACATTTCAATGCTGGCTGCTCTCAGTGCCCTACTGTCCACATGAGTGCAGTTTCCTGCCCCATGAGAGGAAGGCACAGACAGCAATATCTGCTAAGGGACAGGGGCAACCCCTCTCTAGTAAGGGAGCGACTGCTGCTGGCACAATCTTCTGCCCTGTTCTTCCCACCACCCAAGCCATTCAGAGGGAATGAGTGCCCAGAGGGGAGGTTAGGAAGTCAGAAGTCAGGGCATTTCCACAGTACTGCTCTGCAAAATCCTGTGGACTCTCAGAGTCACAACGTCCCACTAGGAAAATGCCGGTGCAAAGGTGAAAGAAAAAAGTCAATTCTGTTTGCAGCATTGCTGAAAGTGAGAAACGAATTTGACTGGGGAAGTGAAATGAGTATCTCTGCCCCTCTTGAGAAGCAAAGGAAAAAATGAGCTCAAAATAGCTTTTCTGTTGACATCATCGTCCAGACCTCCTGTGACTGTAATTACTAATATAAACAGGCATAGAGCAGTTCTTGTAGTGACGCTTCTACTGAGAGTATTGTGGGTAGGGATGTATTTTATTGCACTCAAGTGCCTATGACCATACCAATATGTTGTGAGCATATAATGTTTACTTTCTGAACATTAGTGAAGCAACCATACTGGTATAGAACCACCAAAACTATAAAAGATTTCAAGACAAAAATCTCCTTAGGAAAATGACTTAGCTGGCCTGCAGATCATTATCTAATGATTTTTAAAGATTACATTTTAAATTACTTGGCATCCTGTGCCTCTCCTTTTCCCACCACATTTAAGAGGATGATAGATCTATCTAGTTTAATGTAATATAATCCATTATATAAAGTACTGAACTTGAATACTGAATAGACAGGACTAGTGCAAATATATATATCACTATTCTAGAGTAGGAATTCATTTTGAAGGCAGGTTGTGGTAAGTAACAAAACATATATGCTGAAAATGGTTGGGAAGAACCTTCCTCTCTGATGTTTCCCATGGTACTGTCAGTCATACTGAAATATTGACAGAGGCGTAAAGGCACGTCATCTTTTAGTTGTGCATGTGATTACATCAGCCTAGAAAGGGGAACTCAGATGACTTCTGGGACTGGACAGGAAAGTAAAATGGGAGAGATGGTGAGTCCCAAGAGTACATACGTGAAATTAAACCTACACCTACACATACACATACGTATACACACACGCCAACCACATTGTGTTGTCCAAACAAGGATCTGCTGGTCACATCCTTCCTAAGGGCTACAATTTATAATCTCTGCTTAGCTGTAGGAAAATTACTCTGTCCAAACTGTGGGATCAAAACAGATATCAGGAGTCAGCAGGATATCTGACCCCATCCTGGAACAAAGTGATTTTTTCCTAAGGTAGTTAATCCAAAATGATTGCCTGAAGTCACACCCATTCTTCAAGGCCCACTCAAGCCCAGCTCCTCCATGAAATCATCCCATCCTCCTGTGAGGCTGTGCCTTACCTTCCACAGTCCTTGCTGTGTTCCCGTGTTGCAGTCATTCCAGTGTCTTCTATTTCTGTGCCTGGGACATGTGTCCGCTTCAGCGCATGGATCTCAATGCCCAGCCTTCCCTATAAACCCTATAAAACTCTTTGTAAAATTTAAACTAAGGGATTTCTGAGCATTTTGACTGGCTTATAGAAATTACAAAAGATTCTAGAACTATATCCAAATGAAAGAGTACCTCCCACTCAAAGTATTCTCTCAGTGTTTCCCAAAGTGGTGTTCTTCAGAACACCAGTCCCAAGAAGTGCTCCCTGAAAAGTGCTCTGTGGTCAAACGCTGTGCTCCATATCCTGATTAAGAGTCACAAGGCATGTTGGCATTGTAAGGACTCTGAGGAGATTAGAAGAGATTAAAGAAAACATTTCACCCAGGGTTCTCTTCATAAATTTGACCACAGAATCCCTTTTATTTTATTATTTTTTTTAATTGGAGAAAAGGCATACAAACTTATTAACATGTACACAGGGAGCACCACAGTGATTACCCTTAGAATCCCTTTTAATAGAACGATTTAAGGACTTATTCCTTGGAATGTAGCCCTTGGGGAGGTAGCACCCCTTAGTGGGCAAGGACGTAGACTCTGGCCCCAGGCTGCCTGCAGTTCAGTCCTCAGCATTCATTGTCCTTGGGAAAGTTATGTGACCTCTTCTCTCATCTATAAAATGGGCATAATAATAGGACATATTCTTATAGGCTTATTATGAAGGTTACATTCATTAATACATGTAAAGTAGGTGCCTCAGCCTAGATTTGGGGTTTAGGCTAGAAAATCAGGCCTCTCTCCCCACTCAAAATTCAGGAACGATTGAGAAATAAGATACACATCAAATGATTCGCTTTGCTACCAGTGAAATCTTTTGAGAAAAGGGGACCCCCTTCCTGGCCATACCCACTTCACATCTATTTACTTCAACACTTTTAGTCACTGAACAGGATGAACATGCAGGTTTCTTTGTAGGGGAAGGCACTCTATGGCAGGGTGAATGGAGAAAGTGTCTTGGGTACTAGTTTGTTAGAGCTTAGAACAACAGAAATGTATGGTCTTACAGTGCTGGATACTGGAAGTCTGCAATTAAGATGTCAGTGGGGCCATGCTCCCTCTGAAGCCTACACAGGAAGAATCCTTCATTGCCTCTTCCGGCTTCTGGTAGCCCCACACATGCCTTGGCTTGTGGTGGCATTAACTCTTATCTCTTCCTTCATCATCACATGATGTTCTGCCTGCCTCTTGACTTTACCTTCCCTCTTCTTGCACCTGTTTCTGTCCAGATTTCCTCATTTTATAAGGAAACCCATCATATTGAATTAGACCACACTGATAACCTCATTTTAACTTGATTACCTCTTTAAAGACCCTATTTCTAAATAAGGTCACATTCTAAGGCATTGGGGGTTTGGAATTTATTATCTCTTTTGTAGGGGAACACAATTCTGTCCATAGCATCCTGAGATCAGGCCCTCTAAAAGAGAGAGAAGAGTGACCAAAGACCAACGCTATTTCTTCTTTCCTATGTCACCAATCAGAGATATCATTCCCCCTTTCTTGGGAAAGAGGAGTCAAGAGAGTCCGGAAGTGTTTCTAGTCCTTTCCTCCAAGGGCTGGAGTTTAGAAATTTCCCTCTTTCCCTATGAAAAATGAAGAGGTAGGGACGGACTTCCTCACCCCCATCCCCAAAATATAACCCAAAGATAGCTTTGGGATTAAACAAGTATTTGGAACTGCCTGTGGCCATGCCTTAAAATTTATCAGTTGGAGTCCCTTCATCTCTCCTGGGGCTCAACAGTATACCTGTTTGTACTGAAAAAACTTGTTTCCTAGACCCTGGGAGACTTGAGTACTCTTTCATGTTGCACTAGCAGCCACCTCCAAGTGGCTGTTTTTGGGACCTACACCCTTTCAAGCCTGATTTTGTTGTTGTTGTTGTTGCCAACACATTCATTGGTCTTGGAAACAGCTTTTAACAGCTAATGCTCAACAACAATTTGTATTTATATTTTTAGCAAAGACTTGGGAGAGTGGAATTAATATTCAATAATGAGAAAAAAATGGAGTTACACATCAGGCAAAGATCATTTCAAATAGCAATGGATAGAACAAGCCTGATAGCTTCATTCTGGGAGAAGAGCTAATAACTGTTGAGTGTTCACCAAGTGCTTGTATTAACTCATTTAGTCCTTTAGTCTTCGTGCCCTGTGAGGCTTGATACTGGACTGTGGGTTGGGGCATCTGTCTCCAGAGCTTGCATTCTTAACCACTGAGCTACACAGCCTCCATTGTATAAATTAGAGCAGATTTTGCATACCTCTTTACTGTCAGAGCAGTTTGTATACATTCTTCCACAACACTTAATAAATTCGGAATAATCCCCCTTCCTTTGACCTCCTCTTACTCCTTAGATTGTAAGTCCCTCCAGGACAGGAACCCGTCTATACTCATCTTTATTGGCTAGTTTGCTGTCTCTCACTTTGTAGGTAAGTTTTTAATTAAATGAATGAATACTATTCTTGCCAAAGAAGCTTTTGAAGAGTTTTCTGTTCTACACAGTTATCATAGCCTTTTTTTCTTATTTATTTATTTTGCTGTTGTATAATCTGCCAGAATTATCATAGTCTTGAAAGTAACATGATTCATGTATGGTGATTGCTTCAAACCCAGAAACAAAAATGTTCAGGCTAATGATCTATGTGCAGACAAGTGACATTATGTTGATCATTCTTCTTCACTAACTAGAACTTTCCTCTCAGTCTTAATGGACAAAGCCCGATTTCTCCCTAGATCTCTAAGTGGAAGCATCCAGGGGATGGTGCTTGGTGCTGAGTGTCCGAACATCTTCAGGGAACCTCCTAAGCAATCACTTAAATAGGCTCTTCCTAGGCTCGGGGGGACGGGGTGACTCTTTGGGCCATTGTTAGTGAAGAATTGCAGATTGATTCTATGCCCTACTCAACTGTAGAGTTCACATACATAGTGAATTTCAAGACACAAGAATTACATTTTTGTTACATTCTACTTCCTATAAGGCACCAGATTTCTGAGTCACCTGAGGCTCAGGACTGATCTAATAAATTCACAGAAGAATATATTAGATGAATCTCAAAAGCTAGCAATAACCCACCATGTGACCTGCTTTGGGAGCTAGAAGGGGAAGAAGCCCTGGCTAATTAGCTGCTTATTAAACTAAACAGCTTGCTCCTTGTGCTACTCTGGACAACTTTTTCATATAGAACAGATGGAAGAGCAGGAGGAAATAATATGTTCATGGGAAAATGGCAGGTTCTGGAGGCTGGCTGGGAGACAGATGTCAGGAATCATGGCAAAGATTAAGTCTATTTTGTTTTCTAAACTCAAAGAGAGAGAAAAGTGGATATTGCTTCTTAGTCCAATGGTCTCTGGGCTACCTAGATCTTTAGATATTTGTTCAGTAGCCTCTGGTTCTTAATTCATTCCTTTGTTTATTTATTCACTTATTCAACAAGCCTTCATTGTGGATCTATTGTTTGGCAGGCACTCAGTAGGACACTGAGAGTGCAGAGATGAATGAGACCTAGTGCCCATTCTCCAGAGTTTAATGAAAAATTCAAATGCAGAAATGGAGTAGACTGAAAGCAGGACCTCGAAGGCAGGGAGAGAGACTTATTTCACTGTTGTATCACCAACACTATGGTGACTGGTATGTAGTAGGCATTTAATAAATATTTATTGAGTGACTTAATGAAGGCATTAGCCATATATTAATTAAACAGTTACATGGTATTGTTAAACTGCCAAATACATGTAATATGGATAAAGACTTCAGTAACTTCAATAATTACCAAAAAGTGATTTGCAGGGTAGGAATTTAGTTAGGATTTGCTAGTTGGGAAAAATATCTCAACCTAATGTACACAATAGACATTCTTTAATATATTGAATCCTCAAATGTGCTACAGCACTGCTGAGTTTCAACTATGCTTTAAATGATTCATCCTGACTTACAAGTTCCAGGGTAGCATGTTCTTCCTTAAGACGAGCTAATGTTTCATTTAGCTGTGGCTCAACCTGAGCAAAACAACTGACATAAAAAGGACATCAATTGTTCTAGTTACCGCTGCGAAAAGAATAACATGGCATGGGAAAACAGTTGCTTTGAGAACATTTATAAACAGTTGGTGTGTTTATATTCTTATTGATTACTGATAGCGCTTTAAAAAGAGAAGTAATAAATTATGCATAGCCAAGACCAATAGGAACTGCAAGGGAATGACATTTAAAAGAAGTGGCCCAAGAACTGTAAAGTCAGCTGGCTTCAGCAAGAATTTCTGATAATAATTTATTTGTTATAGCTACTAGCCTTGCTTATGGCCTTGGAAGATGCTAAGGAGTGTCTTTGGTGATTACAGCCATGGGTCATAAGCCAGCTATGGAGAATGCACACCTGACCCAGGGCCTGCCTAGAGTTAGGAGTTGTTAATGGGAGTGGCTCCAGGACTATGCTATTCATCACAGATTGCCTTTGGAGGGTCACTGAGTTCCTCTCATGAGACTCTGTCCTCTATTACTAAGAAGAATTCTCCTCATGTCATGCAAAGGGATTGACAGAAATTCTGGACAAGAAAGTGATAGGGTTGAAACTGCTAGTTTGAACATTCTGTAACCATGGTTTGTGCTGTAGCTGCATAAGAAAGTCTTGAGGCAATAGCAATCCTGCAACAAAGTAGTGGCATGCACATTAATCTCCCCTAGTTAGAGAGCTCTATGGATGAAGGATTGGACTTGGAGCTTATATGATGTGGTCTCCATGGAGTCCAGGCTTAACAACGTGTGACAATCTGATTTGAGGCATTGTGAAAGGTAACATTCCCCAACTCCACTTAACAATGTTAGAAGACAAAGATAGTTATTGGGAATGATTAATGCCTTCTAGCTTTTCAGGTGGAGAAAGATGTCCAGAAGAAAGTGGGGAAGGAGTAAAATCTGTGTGGAGAACACAGGGAAACATCCAAATAGCTTCTACCTGTCATGCAAAGGGATTGCATGGCCACCTGCTGTTAGCCCTCTCCTACTAGGACCAGACAGGAGGTGAGATAGCTGCTCTTCTGAAGGATGCCTGAATGATCCAAGACTGGATAGCAATCTCTGGACATGCTACCCTGTGATGATTGAAAGGCACATCTCAATTTTTTTTTTTTTTAAACTTCATCTTAGTGCAGGGACCCAGAACCTTTGGAAAATGTTTGACCAATGTACTGAGACCTTTTCTCCTGACATGCAATGTGGAAACAAAATTTATTCTTTCAACAAATACTTATTTATTGAGTGTTTGCTACATTCTAGTTGCTGGGGCTACAGTGGAAAGTGAGAGACCCAGACTGTCTTGATGGAGCTTGCTGTTAGCCTAGTGAGGGAAGACACTTTAAAACCAAGTCACAACAAATATATATGTATTTTCAAATAGTGATATTTGTTGTGAAAAAGAAGTATCAGGTACTTGAGTCATTGCTATAGGAGATTCTAATTTAGAAGTGTGGGATTGGGGAAGGCCATAGTTTGAGTAAATGATATTAAACTGAGAGTTGAAAGCTGAGTCAGAGTCAGTAAAATCGTACGTGTGTGTGTGTGTTTGAGGGGTGGGAAATGAATGTTGGACAGATGGGAAGTATCCTAGGCTAAAGGAACAGCAAAGGTCTTATGAGGGAAGATGGGCCTTTCTGAGGAACTGAAAGCCAGTGTGTTGTCCCACGGTGGTGGAGGTGAAGATGGCCATGTTGAGCATCTGGGATATTATCATAAGGGTAGGGGTGTGTTTGCCAGTGACTCACAGTGGGATGATGGAGTGGAGCAGAACAGTGCTTATCAGCAGAGGTTCTTCAAAGTGTGCAGGGATTAGAATGTGACTGTGGGTGCAACGCCCATGAAACAGGGTCACATTTTACAGCACATTTTGTAGGTTATCAACACTGGTGATAGTACTTTTATCAATATTATGGGAAAGGCATAAAATCATGCATTGTTATAAAATGTCAGATGCCATGAACATGTATGTGACCATCGAGAAGGCAGAGGCAGTGAGCAGATAGGGTGCCAGCCGAAAGGGAACCGAAGACAGGTTTTTACCTGACATCCCACCCTAACAGAGCCTCTCCTTGCCCCTCAGCTCAAGAAATAGAAGGGACATTTAAGTAAATCATAAATCAATCACTAGACTCTTTGCCTAAGCTTGAAAAAAATGCTGTATGTTTTTTAGGAAAGAGTAACCAAAAAATACCAGGCTGTGAAATATTTCATATTCCAAAGAATGCCTATGGGTCTGCCCACATTTGCAAAGCCTGGACTGGGATTTTGTTTTCTATAAATATATTAGCAATAATCCCAAGGAGCATGTACTTTATGTTTTTTGTAAGAATGCAATTCAACATGCTTTGCACTTCACCTGGAAAGGGATTTCTTTTAAATTTGGTGTATTGGAAGCATATGTACAATTGTATTTCAAAACCTCCAACCCCAGCAAACCAGGGGAAACCATATGGATTAGCAGAGGAAAAGGCTATCATTTCAAGTTATGGTTTTATGAGTTCAACTGCCAAATATTTCTTTAAAAGGAAGTTGCATAAAAGCATTCTACATAGGCCACCAGATGGGTCACATGATCCATTGTTTGCAGGTGTATTAAGTCAGAAGAGTAATACATTCTTGGCTTTTAGCAAATATTACAGATCACAACCATGTCTGCTACAGAGTGAATCTGAATGGGTTGGAGAGGCAACGGACTAATTGTTTCAGAAGATTGGGAATGAGAACAAAAATGTGCTAGGAATGTACAGTATATACGAACCTCACGCTCTGTTCAGCAGATGACTGGCAGTCTCTAGTCTTAACACAGTAAATCTGAATTAATACGTACCCTATTATATGCCTTATTTCATAGAAAAATAACTTTCCTTTCCTCTGTCTCATTTACATAATCTTAAGAAAAATGGGAAAATAATCGTAACCTATTTGATAGCTAAGAAGTATGGCCATGAGGAAAAGTGATTATAAAGCTATTGGCAAATGTAGGCTGAACCCACAGAACTGAGCAGAATAAGGTTTCAACAAATATTTCTCAGGCTCTACTTGCCACAGGATTGTGAAGTTGGCCTTCCAGACAGCACAGCCATACTGTTCTCATTGCCTTGCAAGGTTTGGATCCTGGAGACTGGATATAGCCAGCTGGACTAGACAATCTAACCATAAAATGTGAAATAAACAAGACCACTACAGACTCGGTATTATAAAAATAATTGCTGATTGAGACCCACTTTAAAAATCCAAATGATTCTATACTACAATGCAAGTAAAATTAGCACCCCTCAGCTGTGAAAATGGCATGAAGGTGAGAGAGTTAAATTCTGATTACCATTTAGAGCCCAAATGATTTCAAATGCTTATTGCCATATTTTAATTGTTTCAAAATTAATTTGTTCTTTGCAGTTACTTCAGGTTCAATGATTTTAAGGTCCCATTTAGGCAACATGCTAATCTTTTAAGGAATAATCCCTAAAAGGGATGGTTGAAGGATTTAACAATTAATATTGGGGAAGTAGTGCTAACAAAAAGGGAAAGGATTATTTTGCTCATGCTAAGCACTATTTTATTTAAAATTGGATAGAAATCTCTTCTGATTTAAAAATTGGTGCTGGTACTTTGGTATTACAGCTAAAGTAGATTATGGTATTATGAAAATGGAAAATGCTCTTTATCTATTTATTGGGTTTCACAGTTTATGAAGTTTTTTTGTAATTTTCCAACAAGTAGTGAAGTCCTTAAAAATAAGTAAATGCGAGGGGTGCCCAAGATAGCCAAATAGGAACAGCTCCAGCCTCCAGCTCCCAGGGTGAGCAACACAGAAGACAGGAGATTTCTGCATTTTCAACTGAGGTACCGAGTTCATCTCACTGGGGCGTGTCAGACAGTTGGTGCTGGTCCACAAGTGCAGCCCAACCAGCGAGAACTGAAGCAGGGCAAGGCATTGCCTCACCTGAGAAGCGTGAGGGGGAAGGGAATTCCTTTTCCTAACCAAGGGAAACTGAGACACACAACACCTGGAAAATCAGGTAACTCCAACCCTAATACTGTGCTTTACCAAGGGTCTTAGCAAATGGCACACCAGGAGATTGCATCCCATGCCTGACCCAAAGGGTCCCACATCCACGGAGCCTCCCTCATTGCTAGCACAGCAGTCTGAGATCTAACTGCAAGGTGGCAGCCAGGCTGGGGGAGGGGCACCCGCCATTGCTGAGGCTTAAGTAGGTAAAAAAAGACTCCGGGAAGCTGGAAGTGGGTGGAGCCCACCGCAGCTCAAGGAGGCCTGTCTGCCTCTGTAGACTCCACCTCTGGGGACAGGGCATAGCTAAACAAAAAGCAGCAGAAACCTCAGCAGATGTAAATGTCCCTATCTGACAGGTTTGAAGAGAGCAGTGGTTCTCCCAGTATGGAGGTTGAGATCTGAGAATGGACAGACTGCCTGCGCAAGTGGGTCCCTGACCCCTGAGTAGCCTAACTGGGAGACATACCCCACTAGGTGCAGACTGACACCTCACACCTCACACGGCTGGGTACACCTCTGAGACAAAGTTTCCACAGCAAGAATCAGACAGCAACACATGCTGTTCAGCAATATTCTATCTTCTGCAGTCTCTACTGCTGATACCCAGGCAAACAGGGTCTGGAGTGGACCTTAAACAAACTCCAACAGACCTGCAGCTGAGGGTCTTGACTGTTAGAAGGAAAACTAACAAACAGAAAGGACACCCACACCAAAACCCCATCAGCATGTCACCATAATCAAAGACCAAAGGTGGATAAAACCACAAAGATGGGGAAAAAGCAATGCAGAAAAGCTGGAAATTCAAAAAATCAGAGAACATCTCCCCCTCAAAAGGAACTCAGCTCATCACCAACAATGGAACAAATTTGGTTGGAGAATGACCTTAACAAGTTGAGAGAAGAAGGCTTCAGTCAATCGAACTTCTCAGAGCTAAAGGAGGAACTACGTACCCAGCACAAAGAAACTAAAAACCTTGAAAAAAGAATGGAAGAATGGATAACTAGAATAAGCAATGCAGAGAAGTCCATAAACAAACTGATAGAGATAAATACCATGACACGAGAACTATGTGACAAATTCACAAGCTTCAGTAACCAACTCGATCAACTGGAAGAAAGATTATCAGTGATTGAAGATCAAATGAATGAAATGAAGCGAGGAGAAGTTTGGAGGAAAAAAAGTAAAAAGAAATGAACAAAGCCTCCAAGAAATATGGGATTATGTGAAAAGAGCAAATCTATGTCTGATTGGTGTGCATGAAAGTGATGGGGAGAATGGAACCAAGTTGGAAAACCCTCTGCAGGATATTATCCAGGAGAACTTCCCCAACCTAGCAAGGCAGGCCAACATTCAAATTCAGAAAATACAGAGAACACCACAAAGATACTCCTCAAGAAGAGCAACTCCAAGACACATAATTGTCAGATTCACCAAAGTTGAAATGAAGGAAAAAATGTTAAAGACAGCCAGAGAGAAAGGTTAGGTTACCCAAAAAGGGAAGCCCATCAGACTAACAGCAGATCTCTCAGCAGAAACTGTACAAGCCAGAAGAGAGTGGGGACCATTATTCAACATTCTTAAAGAAAAGAATTTTAAACCCAGAATTTCATATCCAGCCAAACTAAGTTTCATAAGTGAAGGAGAAATAAAATCCTTTACAGACAAGCAAATTCTTAGAGATTTTGTCACCACCAGGCCTGCCCTTAAGAGATCCTGAAGGAAGCACTAAACGTGGAAAGGAACGACCAGTACCAACCATTGCAAAAACATGCTAAAATGTAAAGACCATAGATGCTAGGAAGAAACTGCATCAACTAACGAGCAAAATAACCAGCCAAAATAATGACAGGATCAAGTTCACACAGAACAATATTAACCTTAAATGTAAATGGACTAAATGGTTCAATTAAAAGACACAGACTGGCAAATTGAATACAGAGTCAAGATCCATAAGTTTGCTATATTCAGGAGACCCATCTCATATGCAGAGACACACATAGGCTCAAAATAAAGGGATGGAGGAAGATCTACCAAGCAAATGGAAAACAAGAAAAGGCAGGGGTTGCAATCCTAGTCTCTGATAAAACAGACTTTAAACCAACAAAGATCAAAAGAGACAAAGAAGGCCATTACATAATAGTAAAGGGATCAATTCATCAGGAAGAGTTAACTATCCTAAATATATATGCACCCAATACAGGAGCACCCAGATTCATAAAGCAAGTCCTTAGAGACTTACAAAGAGACTTAGACTCCCATACAATAATAATGGGAGACTTTAACACCCCACTGTCAACATTAGACAGATCAATGAGACAGAAAGTTAACAAGGATATCCAGGAATTGAACTCAACTCTGCACCAAGCGGACCTAATAGACATCTACAGAACTCTCCACCCCAAATCAACAGAATATACATTCTTCTCAGCACCACATCTCACTTATTCCAAAATTGACCACATAGTTGGAAGTAAAGCACTCCTCAGCAAATGTACAAGAACAGAAATTATAACAAACTGTCTCTCAGACCACAGTGCAATAAAACTAGAACTCAGGACTAAGAAACTCACTCAAAACTGCTCAACTACATGGAAACTGAACAACTACAGGAAACTGCTCCTGAATGACTACTGGATACATAATGAAAAGAAGGCAGAAATAAATATGTTCTTTGAAACCAGTGAGAACAATGGTACAACATACCAGGATCTCCGGGACACATTTAAAGCAGTGTGTAGAGGGAAATTTATAGCACTAAATGCCCACAAGAGAAAGCAGGAACGATCTAAAATTGACACTCTAACATCACAATTAAAAGAACTAGAGAAGCAAGAGCAAACACATTCAAAAGCTAGCAGAAGGCAAGAAATAACTAAGATCAGAGCAGAACTGAAGGAGATAGACACACAAAAAACCCTTCAAAAAATCAATTAATCCAGGAGCTGGTTTTTTGAAAAGATCAACAAAATTGATAGACTGCTAGCAAGACTAACAAAGAAGAAAAGAGAGTAGAATCAAATAGATGCAATAAAAAATGATAAAGGGGATATCACCACCGACCCCACAGAAATACAAACTACCATCAGAGGATACTATTAACACCTCTACGCAAATAAACTAGAAAACCTAGAAGAAATGGATAAATTCCTGGACACATACACTCTCCCAAGACTAAACCAGAAAGAAGTTGAATCCCTGAATAGATCAATAGCAGGCTCTGAAATTGAGGCAATAATTAATAGCCTACCAGACGGCTAATATAGTCCAGGACCAGACGGATTCACAGGACCAGACGGATTCACAGCCGAATTCTACCAGAGGTACAAGGAGGAGCTGGTACCATTCCTTCTGAAACTATTCCAATCAATAGAAAAAGAGGGAATCCTCCCTAACTCATTTTATGAGGCCAAAATCATCTTGATATCAAAGCCTGGCAGAGACACAACAAAAAAAGAGAATTTTAGACCAATATCCCTGATGAACATCGATGCAAAAATCCTCAATAAAATACTGGCAAACCGAATCCAGTAGCACATCAAAAAGCTTATCCACCATGATCAAGTGGGCTTCATCCCTGGAATGCAAGGTTGGTTCAACATATGCAAATCAATAAATGTAATCCAGCATATAAACAGAACCAAAGACAAAAACCACATGATTATCTCAATAGATGCAGAAAACGCCTTTGACAAAATTCAACAGCCTTTCATGCTATAAACTCTCAATAAATTCGGTATTGATGGAACATATCTCAAAATAATAAGAGCTATTTATGACAAACCCACAGCCAATATCATACTGAATGGGCAAAAACTGGAAGCATTCCCTTTGAAAACTGGCACAAGACAGGGATGCCCTCTCTCACCACTCCTATTCAACACAGTGTTGGAAGTTCTGGCTAGGGCGATCAGGCAAAAGAAAGAAATCAAGGGTATTCAATTAGGAAAAGAGGAAGTCAAATTGTCTCTGTTTGCAGATGACATGATTGTATATTTAGAAAACCCCATTGTCTCAGCCCAAAATCTCCTTAAGCTGATAAACAACTTCAGCAAAGTCTCAGGATACAAAATCAATGTGCGAAAATCACAAGCATTCTTATATACCAGTAACAGACAAACAGAGAGCCAAATCATGGATGAACTCCCATTCACAATTGCTTCAAAGAGAATAAAATACCTAGGAATCCAACTTACAAGGAATGTGAAGGACCTCTTCAAGGAGAACTATAAACCACTGCTCAGTGAAATAAAAGAGGACACAAACAAATGGAAGAAAATACCATGCTCATGGATAGGAAGAATAAATATTGTGAAAATTGCCATACTGCCCAAGGTAATTTATAGATTCAATGGCATCCCCCTTAAGCTACCAACGACTTTCTTCATAGAATTGGAAAAAACTACTTTAATGTTCATATGGAACCAAAAAAGACCCCGCATTGCCAAGACAATCCTAAGCCAAAAGAACAAAACTGAGGGCATCACGCTACCTGACTTCAAACTACGAGGCTACAGTAACCAAAACAGCATGGTACTGGTACCAAAACAGAGATATAGACCAATGGAACACAACAGAGCCCTCAGAAATAATACCACACATCTACAGCCATCTGATCTTTGACAAACCTGACAAAAACAAGAAATTGGGAAAGGATTCCCTATTTAATAAATGGCACTGGGAAAACTGACTAGCCATAAGTGGAAAGCTGAAACTGGATCCTTTCCTTACTCCTTATACGAAAATTAATTCAAGATGGATTAGAGACTTAAATGTTAGACCTAAAACCATAAAAACCCTAGAAGAAAACCTAGGCAATACCATTCAGGACATAGGCATGGGCAAGGACTTCATGTCTAAAACACCAAAAGCAATGGCAACAAAAGCCAAAATTGACAAATGGGATCTAATTAAACTAAAGAGCTTCTGCACAGCAAAAGAAGCTACAGAAAAGCTGGAAATTCAAAAAATCAGAGAACATCTCCCCCTCAAAAGGAACTCAGCTCATCACCAGCAATGGAACAAAGTTGATTGCAGAATGACTTTAACATTGGAGAATGAATAACTGTTCAGAGTGAACAGGCAACCTACAGAATGGGAGAAAATTTTTGCAATCTACTCATCTGACAAAGGGCTAATATCCAGAACCTACAAAGAACTCAAACAAATTTACAAGAAAAAACCAAACAACCCCAACAAAAAGTGGGCAAAGGACATGAACAGACACTTCTCAAAAGAAGACATTTATACAGCCAACAGACACATGAAAAAATGCTCATCATCACTCACCATCAGAGAAATGCAAATCAAAACCACAATGAGATACCATCTCACACCAGTTAGAATAGCGATCATTAAAAAGTCAGGAAACAACAGGTGCTGGAGAGGATATGGAGAAATAGGAACACTTTTATACTGTTGGTGGGACTGTAAACTAGTTCAACCATTGTGGAAAACAGTGTGGCAATTCCTCAAGCATCTAGAACTAGAAATAGAACTAGAAATACAATTTGTCCCAGCCATCCCATTACTGGGTATTATAAATCATGCTGCTATAAAGACACATGCACACACACTGCAGCACTATTCACAATAGCAAAGACTTGGAATCAACCCAAATGTGGATCAATGACAGACTGGATTAAGAAAACGTGGCACATATACACCATGGAATACTATGCAGCTATAAAAAAGGATGAGTTCGTGTCCTTTGTAGGGACATGGATGCAGCTGGAAACCATCATTCTCAGCAAACTATCGCAAGAACAGAAAACCAAACACCGCATGTTCTCACTCATAGGTGGGAGTTGAACAATGAGATCACTTGGACACAGGAAGGGGAACATCATACACCGGGGCCTGTTGTGGGGAGGGGGAAGGGGGAGGGATTGCATTAAGAGATATACCTAATGCAAATGACGAGTTAATGGGTGCAGCACACCAACATGGTACATGTATACATATGAAACAAACCTGCACGTTGTGCACATGTACCCTAGAACTTAAAGTATAATAATAAAAAAAAATTAAAAAAAACAAAAAATGCTCAGCACATCAAGGTGTATAACTTTTTCAATAAACTGAGTGTTTCTGATATAGCTATAATCAAGAAAAGAAACTTTTAAAATAGTAACTAAAATTCAACTTTGCAAATCATATACTAAAAGTTTTATGTGTTAATAAATTATATTAGATGAAATCCAAATCTTGTTAATAATTTAAAAAGGGGAGGAGGGAATGTTTAAAAGCTGAGTAACAGTAGTTTGGAGTTACAACAATTGAGATACTAGTTTTAAGTATACAGTTAAGCGCCTCATCTTCTTGCCTTGCTCCCATCAGCTGTCTTTATTTGAATACCCTTCATGTGACACAGTGAAAACCAGAGGAAAGGATGGCTATTTGACACTGTTTCTTTGGATTCCTTGGCAGAGAAACAAAGTGATTGCCTAAAATATCATAAAGTCTTGCAGTAGGTCAACAAAAGCCTTTTAGACACGAACCATGCTTATTTTCAGGCACTTAACGCATTTTAGATGCTGAAAAAGGAGGCCCAATGAACAAACACTTTTTTATTACATTTCTATCCTGATGCATGAGAACATAAACTCTATTTGCCAATTGTGGGAATTAACTTCAATTAATTAATTTTACAAGACTTAAAAGGATTTAAAACATTTTTAAATGTTAGGTAAAGCATAATACTGTTATTTCTAGTCTGATTAATTTCAATACCTGAGACTATGCTTCCCGCAAGGATCTGTGCTTGGTCTTGGATTTGCAGGTTTTCTACACTCCATCTTCCAGTTCTCTTTTTGAATGTTTCATTTATTTTTTCCTTTGCCAAGTCCTGCTGGAATCTCTTGAGGTTATTTCATAGGTTGTTAGACTCTTTTAGAAGGAGGAAAGTCAGTCCAATGTTTTGTTAATTTAGGAGTTGCAGTAATTGAGGTGACAAGATAGGAAACTCAGTAACAAATTCCTTTCTTTACACTATTTCAGGAGTTTTGACCCACATTTCTTTTCCACCTCAGTTCCAATATTATTTCTATACAGCTTTTGCAAGTTGCACTAAACAATAAAATAATACAAGTCTGAAGATATGATCCATATGTTCTGGGCAATTTCTGTCTAAAGCAATTAGTAAGAATATATGGGACTTGGTATGGTCTTTAAATGGGATTTCTCTCAGCCATGCTTTAGTAAGCAAATCTGTGTTCAATAGCTTGTAAAATACTCCAGGGTTTGCATATTATTGAACAACTTGGTCTACCTTCGGTCTGTAATTCACTTTGGGACTTTAAAGCAGTTTAATTCCATTGTCATTCTGGATAAAATAAGCTGTTATAAATCCAAGTAAGATGGAAACTTCCAGCTGTTCAGAGATTATGTTCTTTCTTTATTCTAAATTATAGAGACGTATGTGAGCCCGTGGCTTACAAGCTAGGGATGCTATTTCCAAACTCTCTTGCAGCTAGAGATGGCCATGTATCCAATGTCTCCCTGATGGAGTACCAGTGGAAGTGACATACATTATTTCCAGGTTAAGACTTGGAAACACGGCATGTTCACTCCTCCATTCCCTCTTCCATCTCTGGGTGGTAAACATGGACCATCCTGGGACTGAGTTTCAACCATGAAGTTGAAGAAAACAGACAATGGAGAAGAAAGTTGAGGAAAAGTAGACAACGGAGAAGAAACAACAGTCATTCATTCTTTCAAATAATATTTACTGAGTCTACTTCATGCAGGCGATGGTGGCAGTGGCCTGTGTGGAATAGCCGCTGTGGGGATGCCAGCTGCAGCAGGGGAGGCATGGACAAGGCTGCATGTTCTGCAGAGCTGGTAGGGGCAGCAGCCCTGCCCCCTACCAAGTTGGTGGTGGGGCAAGGGAGGCCCTGTGCTCCTGGGCACAGCTGCAGCCACCTAGCTTCAGCTCCAGTTCTGGGAATCCCTGTGCTCTTGGGGGACCCAGGAAGTCCCTTGCCCCTGCAGGCTTGAAAGTGCCTGCTCCTGCTCCCTGGCCTCTTCCCTGCTCCTGGCATCCACTCCAAGGCAAAGCAAAGTCGTGGCTGAGCCTGGGTGCTGTCACAACCCAGCTGCATGTGTGTGCGCTGGGGGCAACACTGACATGCCATGCTGACTCGACCCCCTCCAAAATTTGGATGCCGACAAGCATGGGAGGGAGGCCAAAGTGGGGATGAGGGTGGTTCAGCACTGGCCTGCAGGTGCCCCCTGGACATGAACAGCCTGGGTGCCATGGAAGGCATGTTAATGGCAGCAGGAGGCAGACAGGCTCCTGGGTGGAAAGGGGTGGGTCCCTGGTGAAATCCCACCTTCTAGTCAGGGAAGGCCTGAAGCCTGGGGACCAGGCTGCCAGTTCTGGGTGGAATCTGCTGTGGAGTGAGAACTTGTCGTACTTTTTCCTATCCTGCCCATGGCCACCCGTGGACCAATCAGCATGCACTTCCTCCCTTCTGAGCCCATAAAAACCCTGGACTCAGGCAGACCCACACAGATGTCGGGACTACCAGCTACAGGGGGGAGCTACCAACGTCAGGTCTCCTTGACTCCTCAGGAAGACCTGTCTGTGGAAAGGAGTTACCCACTCAGGTCTTCTGAGAGCTGTTCTGTCGTTCAGTAAATCTCCTCTCTGATTCGCTCACCCTCCAGTCGTCCATGAACCTCTTTCCTCCTGGACATGGGACAAGAACTCGAGACCTGCTGAATGGTGGGACTGAATGAGCTGTAATACAAACAGGGCTGAAACACACCCCCCCACCTCCTGCTCACCACATTGCTGGCATCGAGAGGGAGAGAAGAGCTGTGGCCCTTTGGGGAGCTCACATCTAGGGGCTGCCCAAGCCAGGGCCGTGACAACTTCTTTGGGACTCTGCACTTCCTGGTGTCTCCAAGCTTCCAGGCGCCACTGTGTTCCCCTCAGCCAGTCGTCGGTACCTGAAGCAGAAGCTGCTTGTGGTACACCCTGATCCAGCCACAGCCTCGCACAACCACCCACCCTGTTGAAGCAGCCAGCATGCCTGGCTCTGCACAGTGGCTGGACCCCACACTTGCTCACTTACACACCCCTTGCTGTTCTGCACCTGGCTTGACCTTGGCAGGTGTGGGAGCCAGGCCAGTAGTGCAAGCCAAGCACAGCCTGCCAGGCTGAGTGGGTGTGATGAACCCAGTGGGCATGAGTAATGCTCAGGCAGAAGGCACTGCCAGCCACAGAGGTTTCTGGCTGGTGAAGGATCCCATGACACAGGCAGCGTTCAAAATGCTGGTGATGTGTCAGTGAACAAAAGAGGACAAAATCCCTGCCCTCCTTGAACTCAGACAATAAAAAAGGTAAAGAAGTATAATATATAGTTTATTAGGAGCAAATGCTAAAGAAAAAAATAAAGCAGGGAGGAAAGATTTGAAATGCCAACTTGGTATTAGGCCATTATAGGAAACAAAATGAGAGCAAATAGTAGCACAGACAAATTAATGGCAGTGGGAGGAGAAGCTGTTGAATTCTGGATATTCTGAAGATAAAGCCGTGATGATTTGCTCAGGGATTGGATAAAGGGGATAAGAGAGGAAAAAAAAGAGTCAAAGGTGACACCAAGATTTTTGGCTTGAGGAACTTGAAACAGGATTAGTGTTAAGTTAAATTGCGAAGACTATAAGAGGACTTGGGGGGAATACTTGTAACTCTATTTTGGATATGTCATGATGATGATGTCTATTAGACTCCAACTGAGGTGACGAGTGACCCATAGAACATCTGGGTCTGTAGGTCAGAAGAGGGATCCAGACTAAAAGTATTAATGTGGAAGCCATCAATATAGAGGCTATTTAATACCACAGGACTAGATGAGATCACTTAGGGAGTGAGTAATAATAGAAAAAAGAAATAGTTCAAGCACCCTTTAGAGGTAGGGGAGATGAGGAGAAACCAGCCAAACAAAAATAAACCACAGAAAAACAAACAAGACCACAGATTTTAATCAACTGAGACAGGACAGTGAAAAAGATAGGTGGTATACCAGATAAGTATGATATGATGTTCTCAAAGGCAAATGAAGTCAGTTAGAAAGATGGAGAAAACTTGGATCCCTGAATGACTATGTGGAGCAAAGTGGCCCACTTATTCACCTGTGGGAGGGTAAATGACAGAAAAAATAGACTTCATTATTTTGAGTCCATCTATGTGTTGTCTCTTTGACACAAAATTTTAATCAGTGTTGACCAGGTTGGCCTCGAACATGTAGCCTCGCCTCCCCGAGTGCCAGAGCAACCGGCCTGAGCCACTGCGGCTCTGACACAAAATTTTAAACTTTTATTCTAACATCAGGCAAATAGTCAACAGTATCACTAGATAAATATCCAACAACAACAAAATTTACATTTATAAAAGTTCTTAGTGTTAACTTTGAAATGTGCTGTGTTTTTGTGTTTGTGTTGAAAGAGTTTAAATGTTTTATGATTTTTTTAAAAAAACATAATTCAGAATTCACTACCACTTTTTTAGTCTTAGATAAAGACTTGTTTCTGGGTAAACACAATCTTCTTATATATCTAACAACCGTTTCCAGCTTCATTTTCCAGAGGACTCTTCAGAGGGAAAATTGAGATAGTGAGAGATGGTTGATTTGAGGAGCACTTTTTGTGATCTTTGACTCCAGGCATCCTACGGTTCTATTGTATTTAATTCTCCTGACTTTCAAGGGCCAAGAAATCTACCTCCTCAACCAGGTTCTACTAATTATTCTGTCTGAAGGAAATAAACAGGAAGAGATAAATTAATTTGGATACCCATAATTTGTTATGTAGCCTTCAAATTTTGTTTCTGTGTCCAGATATTTTATAGTATGTACATATTCACAATATAGTGGCTGAATATTACATGAGAAAACCAAACTAAGATTTTTAGATAAAGTCTGTTTGCTATCATCCCTTTTCTCTCACATCCTATTATCATCTTGTACCCTGAAGACATGAGGATCTTTGCCACCATTTTATTACAGTGCTGATTTTGTACCCCTGTAAGCTTCCATTTTAGGAAAATAATGTTTGTCATGGTCCCAGGGTTTTATATGATTTAAATTCCATTAGGTGCTCCCTTTTAAAGATGACAGAGAATGCAACAACAGTAAAAACAAAGCAAAGTTGCTAATGCAAAGCTGACTTTATCAAATATATAGTAATACTAGGAAATATTGGATAGGAACCACACTTTTATATGTAGCCAAAATGGAAAGATCTTAACTCAGAGAAATAAAGAGGAGAATAAGTAAGTACCTTGAGTAGTAGATTGCCACATTTCTTAAACTTTTATCCTAAAATGGCAAATTTCTAGAGTTTAAATGGCATCATACATCGTGAGTCAGAAGACCTGAGTTTCAGTATCAGCCTAAACACACATCAGCCTTGGGCTTTTAGGTTTGGGGGAAACATTAAATCAAGTGAGTGAGCAAAACTGAGGGCCAAGGAGGAAGTGCATACCTCCTTGCAATGTGGTATGTATTCATGTTGCCAAGATTGAAGGAACCATAAGGATTTCTCAAAGCTCAGTTTATATAGTCAGAAACGTGCAAGTCAGGAGATGAGACCTAGAAGAGAAGAACAGTTAACTGAGTTCTGTCAAGAAGGGAACATTCCAGGAAAATGGTCTAGAATAGGTGTTTGGCAGTGACCAGAATGAGTGAGATATGGGATGATCGCTGTGTGGGTGCACTATATTCATATGAGATGGTGCCTATACCACAGCCATTGTTTGATTTTTCCCCCTCATTTCCTCATTTGTACATTTATTCCTTCACTCATTTAGCAAACATTTGATGCCAAAGACACAGAACTAGGCAGGGGACATAAAATGGTAGGCAGAGTAGACATGATTCTTATCCTCATGGAATTTACAACATAGTAGAGACCACAAACTTTAATCAAATAATCTACAGAGCTTGTAAACACAGTGCTTACTATTTGCCAGTTATATTATTCTAAGGATTTTATGAATATTAACACATTTAGTACCCATAGCAACCTATGAGGTAGGTGCCATTATTATCCTCATTTTATAGGTGAGGCAATGGAAATACAGAGAAACCTTGGCCAAAGTCACCTAGTACATGTTAGAGCAGGATTTGAATCCTGGCAGTCTGGCATCAAGTTCCACCCTCTTAAGCAGTTGTTTACAATCTCTGTTAAGTGTTCTGTGGGAAAAATGTAGCATTCTATAATAACTTCTAATTAGGGTATCTGATCTAATTTGGAAAGAAGAAATGAAATTAGACCAGAAGTTTTAAGAAAGGTGTGGTTATTAGTGTCAAATGTTCTACATAGTTTAAGCCAGTGGTCTCCAGCCTTTTTGGCACCAGCGACTGGTTTTGTGGAAGACAATTTTTCCACGGATCAGGGGAATGGCTTCGTGATGAAACTATTCCGCCTCAGATCATCAGGTATTCAATGGATTCTCATAAGGAATGTGCAACCTAGATCCCTCACATGTGTAGTTCACAATAGGATTTACGGTCCTATGAGAATCTAATGCCTGGGCTGATCTGACAGGAGATGGAGCTCAGGCAGTCATACTCCCTTGCCTGCCGCCTACCTCCTGCTGTGCAATCCGGTTCCTAACAGGCCATAGACCAGTACCCAGTCCGGACCCAAGAGCGTTGGAGAACTCTGGTTTAAACAATAGGAAATTAAAGATGGGACATTGAATTTTACAATAGAGATGTCAATGGTGAATGTATTAAGAACAGTTTCAGAAGATTCTAGAAGGAGAAGATAAATTGCTGTCAGTTCAGGGATAATTGCTAGAGCTGTCCAATGAAGAATGGCTGCTCTGGGAGGTGGAGAGTTTTTTCTTTTAGAGGTTTTCTTAAGAATAGGGTAGAAGTCACCTACCATAGGCTTGGTACATGATATGTGCTCAATGAATATATGCTTATGAATTGGTAAGAATGTTATAGAATGTTGGATGTTCAACTAGATAAACTTAAAGATCTCTTCCAGTCTTAAGATTCTATGATAGCACTAATTCTGAATTTGTGATAACACAGCAAATTTGGTTATGTTGAAGTTTCCTTTTGCCCTGTCAAATGGCTTGATTCAGAAATTTATAACAGAGGTAATTTTTTTCTCTTGATTTTTTTTTTGCATTTTAAGGAAACCATCATTTCAGCAAGAAAGATTATTATAGCTACAGGTTGGCATTGGGTCATATTTTAGGCTATTTATGATGTAATCATATTTTCCAGCTCAAGAGTTTTATGTGGAGAAATTTAGATCTAGTATTTTATTTTGAAGTACCCAAACCATCTTTGCTCTTGCTTTTGGTATTTATCTAACTTTTTGTGTGCCATCCTAGTTCTCCATCAGGGACTTTGATTTTTCTCTGCAAATATAGTACAGGGGACTTGTACAGGCACAGGGGCCCTAGTCAAATCTGTATTTAAGATTTTAGAGACTGTTTAAGACAAATTGTTTTTAAACCCTGGCAGTCTAATTTGCATACGGTTAATATACTCATCTAAAAAAGAATATTCTGTATCCTTTGTTAAAATTTTTGACATGATCCTCATGGAAGCTATATGCTGTTACTTTATGCAGATAATAAAATGATACTTATATAAGTTAAACCTATAATCTAAACATTGAGTTCTACCGAATTTTTCCCAAAGTAGTTGTATTTGTGAAAAAGGTAGACAATTTCTAGAAAATAACACAATGGCTGGTTGTAATCTCCAAGAAAAGATGAACAATAGTTGTTGCTTAATTCCTTTACAAAGATACATTTTTCTCACATTTTGAAATAGTTGACTTTCAGGATATAGAACACATTATAATTCTTGTTCTTGGACTACTGCCTGGGGGAAGTGGCAAGGAAGAAATTTCCCTCTTTTTTTTTCATCTTTCCACAATTTTTGAGAGTCATGGAAATTCTGAAAGGACCGCAATAGTGACTCTGGTTTTAAAATCTGATCTGGATACCCAGCTACCACTGTCATCACAAGAGAATCTGGAAAGCAAACAGAGAATGTGAATTCCTCGTCACTTTGGGGAGAAAAAAATATATGTTTTTTAAGAGTTTCAGTAGAAAAAAAAATTTTAGGTAGATTAATTTTATGTTACTCTTGGAACATTTAAACAAACGGAATAATGCCTCCATTTAGTTGTTCCTGCTATACTGGCATAAAAAAAGCAAATTTTACGATCTTTCAGTGATACCATTTGAGGTAGGAATGGAGCAGTTCCAGAACGCAAACTCACAGAGTGTATTTTCAATGAAGACAGCAACTGCAGGAGCAACTGCCGGGTAAGTTAAACATCCACAAGAATGAAAATTCCACAGGGCAGACACCTACAAATCCTTCATCAATGGATATATAAGTGATTTCTAATTCCTCTCAATTATAAACGGTACTCTACCAATATCCTTGTACTTTTCTACTTTTTGTGCACTTATCTGAGTAGGTCAGAAGAATACATTTCTAGAAAAAACCTGCAAATTAAAGAGTAAGTGTATTTTAGATTCCAATAGTTATTTCCAAAATGCCCTTCAAAGAAGTCACAGCAATCTACACTTTCTGAAATTTGTGTCTCAGAAATATTGGCTCAAGAAGAAAATCACTAGGGAGACAGTTATAAGCTCTCTCTATATGTGTGTGTGTGTTTATTAGAAATTAGAGCATATGTCATTAGATTCCTGTTGAACTTTGAAAATACCAACGTGCCCACTATCCATTCTCAAGAGACCTGGGTTGATGACAACTTTGATCTCTGTGCTGAGACCAGAGACACTGCTTCCCAGCGACTCATTATGTTACTTTGGTGTGTCTTCAAAAAATCCTAGGCTTATGTGATCATCTGGATTTTTGCTTCGTTCCCTTTGCCAGTTATTGATTAGGAATAGACAGGATAGAGGGAATGATAACCGTGGGGAAGGTAGGAAAGAAGAACAGCAGGTACTCACTCACCACACATTTGTGTGTGCTTCTAACTGAAGTATACGTATGACCAGAATGGACAAAGAATGACTAGAATTTCCCAAAGGACGCATTTTGAGTACACACAAATGAAAGCATTGGGGGGTTGGCAGAGCTTCATATTTAGGAGCACAGGCACTGGTGAAAAAAGCACAGCAAAAAAATAAAATAAAATAAGAGGAAAATATACTGAAAATTATTTCACAGTTATCTTTCAGAGTCAAACTTTTAATCCTTTTCAAATTTTCTGTATTTTAGAATTTTCCTATAGTAAGCATGTATTTTTGGAATGTATTAGATTTCCACATTGGAAAAAAAGAAACAGAAGACTAAGAAACTTTGGTTTTAGTTCTGCCACTTCTTAATTTTGTGATCTTTGGCAGATTTAAAAGTCTTGCTTAGTCTCAGTCCTCTCATTCTTAAACTATGAATAAATGAGTTAATTGTGAAGATTAAATGAGACAATATACAACATGCTTAGTCTACATTAAGGACCCGGCATATAATAGGGACCCAGGAATTATCTTCACAATCACTGTCATCATTGTTAACATTATTGGTAGTGTTGATGGTAGTGACCAGACCTTATACAGGCATAGTGGGCTATTCCAAGGATATCTAAGAACTCCTTCAAACGACTCATAATTGAAAAAGCATTGACATTCTCAAGGAAACAAGTACAAGAAGACTAGCAAATAAATGTTACATGTTTCCCTCAAACAATGTCTTTCTTTCCAGATAGACTTTGAATAGAGATTCATTTTAAATCTGAGGAAACTATGCATTTTAAATCAGTATCTTTCAATAGGTGTTATGTACCCTCCAGATTTTCCTCAGGAAACATAATTATTAGCACTAACTTTGGAATCAGACCAATATATGTGACTGCTGATTGTAATGCTAATACTAATACTTATTATTTGGACATCCAATTAGGGTGCAAGATATTGTTTATGTTTTTTTCTTTCTCTCTCTCTTTTTTTTTTTTTTTTTTGCCAGACCTGTTGAAAAGAAAGTATGGTTTTTTTAAAGCCAATTTCTTGGTTTTTGTAAACATGGCCCCTTATGGTTCAAATCTTTGGATTTATTCAATTGGGAACTCTAATTCTTTGAGCTTTTAGTTGGTTTATTAATAATCTACTGATAATTTCAGTTACCTTTGGAGGATGCTTTTATTTTCACAGTTGAATATGTACTATTGTGAGGTAATGGATGTGCTTTGGTCAAGGATAGGCCAAGGTAAACCTCCTGTATGACATAGCAGGATTGGAGTGCAGGTACACAGCCCCATGTGTAATGTAAGCACAGCTATGTAGACATACACAGGGGCTCATCACCTGGCTTGGAGCCACTATTGTTTGTGAGGTGCATAAATGCAGCACTGACCATGTGGATGAGCTGCTGAATAAAACCATGTCTTATCTGCCTACTGTCTCTTGAGTATTCTTCCAAATCCCTGCTCCCCATCCACCCACTCCCCTCAGACTTCAGCTAGGACTTGAATCTAACAGCCATTATGATTCTTTAGAATTCACATGTCAAGATAAATAAAACCACATTAAGTTTCTGGCTGAGGAGGCTGAAGAATTTTTTGGCTTTTTAAATTTTAGTTGTTTGGAATCATCTCACCACTTCATTTCTCATGGTAAGCAGCCTCTTCTTTCTGACTAGCAATAGCTTGAGCTAATTTCTTGGCATTTTGTTACTTTCTTTTTTCCAGTGTTTGTTATTTTCATCTCTCTGTATTGTGGAAAGTCTCTGGTTTATCAGAGTTAAGTGATGACCACTGTTGCTCTTAGGATTTTTCATTAAAAAATGATTGTGTATGAATCTGGAAAATGATGTTTTTGGCTATCTGCTTTGAGCTCACCATTCTAGTGTTGATCTAAATCCTAGAGCCATTAGTCCTCATTTTTTATTAGTAAATATTTTGTTTGTTATTGCCATTTATGTCCTTATGTTTCAAATTCTGGTTTATTTTCAAATCAAGTGTGGCCTTTTAAAATAGTTCACTTCATCAGAAATATGTTAGTGTATATTTCTATTATAGTAAAAAAGGAAGATTTTTAAAAATATTACTTTTTTAGAAATTTGAATTGCAAGTATATTATGAAGTCTTTAATTTTCAAATATTTTTGTATCCTCAGAGCCTACCACAGTGGCTGGACTGTGTAGGCCCTTGGCAAAGGTTTGTTGGTGCTGAGGCAACCAATTGCTCTGGTTAAAAATCTGCCCAAGTATTTATTTAGCAAGATTTGGACCTGTGGTTCTCAGCTGCAGCTGCATATTAAAATCATCTTAGTGATTTTTAAAATGCCCATGCTTAGGTTCCACCACAGGACAATTAAGTCAGAAACTCAAGGGGACTGGGCACAGACATTTTGTGTTACTTAAAAGCTTTCCAGGTGATTCTAATCAGTGCCAGGGCTGAGAACCACTAATGTAGGCCAAATGTTTTTGAAATTTATTTTAATGTATACCTGAATATGTTTTTTTTCGTTTTATTATCATTACATTAATATCTAATAACATAGACTTCCTAAGAGATTTGATATATGCATTTGCCCTATTTTTAAGGCCAAGAATAAAATAAATTCCCCTACCCGTCACCTCTCCTTCCCCTTCTGTTTTTAGTGTACTTAAGAATTCAACGTGAGAAAAATGGACTAGGAAAGAAACAGAGTTTTGCTCTTTTAGCCTTTGTTCTACCCACTGGGTTTATTATGACTTTACCCTTTGGTCACTAATACCACAATTAGCTCTAGAAATGGCAGTTGGCAAGTACATGTGCATAGTTAGTGAGGGGCCTATCCTGCAAATGCTATTTGGGATCAAACAAATAGTGACTTGTGGACTTGAAAAACTCAATGAGAGAGTAGAGTCAACATTTAAAAGCTATTTAAAGTTCAAGGAGTTTTTACCCTTCAAAGGCAAAACAAAGTTAAATGAAGGGGTTTAAAATCATAGTTCTCAGTGTGATGTTTTTAAAAAGACTTACTTTTGTAGCTAGTTTGGGGTATAGTTTTGGATAAGATGATAAACACTGCTTTGTAATATTTTTCCTCCATAATCCCAGCCTGTTTTTATAACTCAAGGGTAAGAAGTACCAGAATTAAAGGGCTTCCTGGTGTGCTTTTGTAGTAAAACACTGTATTCTTTCCATAGCAAATAAAACAGCCGCAAAAGTTATGATTCCACTTGTAAGATAAATAAATGAATAATTCGAGGGGTTTATAAAGAGCTGTCCCACACAAAAATACACAAAAGAAAATGTTTATCAAGTGAATAAAAATAGTTTATCAGTAAAACACAACATTTTGAGGAACTATTTGTTCTGAAGGAATTAGTGTTACTGGAAAATCATGATAAATAGGTCACTTTAAATTATAAGTGAGTAGCTTTGTACTAAGTTTATCAAGTACAAAGAAAAAAATTAACTATTAAGAGAAAATCTAGTCAGTGAAACTAGATCATTTAGGTCACCCAAATTCATTCTAATTAGATTTAGTTAAATTAGCAAGATAATTACCAGATTTGAGTTTATTTTTACATTTTATTACATTATTGTTACTTTTTTTCATTACCATGTATGATTATATTTTCACTATTCAGCAAATAATCAATTCAAAGAAATTTTTAAAATGACTTAAATAGAATAATGGTTTTATTATTTCTTAAGATTATGACATTTTTATATTAACAAACTACCCAGTTGTTTGGTCAGTATCAACACACGGAGATACTTGGAAGTAAACAAGTCTAAAAGCTAAACTTTGAATAAGCCTGTGTACATGAATTTATATTTCATTCTATGTTTTCCCTTATACTTTTTAGCATTTGTGTACGAACTAAATGCTTGAAAAATTTTAGGAACTAAACCATGAAGCAGGTCTGTAATGTATTTAAACTGTTGTGATTGTACATGTTTGTTAAATGAATTAAATAAGTAGATTTAGAAAAAGGACAATCAAGTTACCTGTGAAGCTAACAGAAGAGTTCTCCCAAACATGAAATCATGGCATATTACTATTGGTCTTCTACTCCTGACTATGAGTTTTCTGTTTTACTCGTTTATTTTATTCTCTTTCTTTGTTTCCTATCTCCTTCCCTCCTCTCTTTTCCTCTCCTCTCCACTTTTTCCTTTCTTTCCTCTCTCGCTCCTTTCCTGCCTTTCCTCCTTCTCTTTTCTTTCCTTCCTTCCTTCTTCCATAAAATATGCAGTGAGTTTATGCTATGTGCCAAGTATTGTGCTAGCTGTGGAGACATGAGGAAGAGAGACCTAATGCCCCCTTGATGGCAATATTTATTTATTTATTTATTTATTTATTTTCACTTTTATTTAAGTTCAGGGATACATGTTCAGGTTTATTACATAGGTAAATGTGTGTCATGGGAGTTTGTTATACAGATTATTTCATAACCCAGGTATTAAGCCTAGTACACATCAATTATTTTCCTAATCCTCTCCCTCCTCCCACCCTCCACCCTCCAATAGGCCCCAGTGTGTGTTGTTCCCCCTCTTTGTGTTCATGTGTTCTCATAGTTTAGCTCCCACTTATAAGTAAGGACATATGGTATTTGGTTTTCTGTTCCTGCATTAGTTTGCTAAAAATAATGGCCTCCAGTTCCATCCATGTCCATGCAAAGACATGATTGCCTTCTTTTTATGGCTGCATAGTATTCCATGGTGTATATAGACCATATTTTCTTTATCCAGTCTATCACTGATGGGCATTTAGGTTAATTCCATATCTTTGTTATTGTGAATAGTGCTGCAATGAACATACACATCCATTTGTCTTTATTATTATTATTTTATTTATTTACTTATTTTTTTGAGGCAGAGTCTCACTCTGTCCTCTATCACCCAGGCTGGAGTGCAGTGGGGTTATATCAGCTCACTGCAACCTACGCCTCCTGGGTTCAAGCAATTCTCGCGTCTCTGCCTCCCCAGTAGCTGGAATTACAAGCACGCCATCACACCCAGCTAATTTTTCTATTTTTAGTAGAGATGGGGTTTTGCCATATTGGCCAGGCTGGTCTTGAACTCCTGACCTCATGTGATCCTCCCGCCTTGGACTCCTGAAATGCTGGGATTATAGGTGTGAGCCACCATGCCTGGTCTGCATTTGTCTTCATAGTAGAATGATTTATATTCCTTTGGATATATACCCAGTAATGGGATTGCTGGGTCCACTGGCATTTCTATCTTTAGGTCTTTGAGGAATTGCCAACTGTCTTCCACAATGGTTCAACTCCCACCAACAGTGTATAAACCATTTAAAAATTCACATGGAACCAAAAAAGAGCCCTTGTAGTCAAGACAATCACAAGCAAAAAGAACAAACCTGGAGGCATCACGCTACCCAACTTCAAACTACACTACAGGGCTACAGTAACCAAAACAGTTGGTACTGGTACAAGAACAGACACATAGACCAATGGAACAGAATAGAGAATCCAGAAATAATACTACACACCTACAACTATCTGATCTTTGATAAAACTGATAAAAACAAGTAATGGGGAAAGGATTCCCTATTCCATAAACGGTGCTGGAATAACTGGCTAGCCATATGCAGAAAATTGAAACTGTACCCCTTCCTTACACCATAAACAAAAAATAACTCAAGATGTATTAAAGACTTAAATGTACAACCTAAAACTATAAAAACCCGGAAGACAACCTAGGCAATGCCATTTAGGACACAGGCACGGGCAAAGATTTCATGATGAATATGCCAAAAGCAATTGCAATAAAACAAAAATTGACAAATGGGATCTAATTAGAATAAAGAGCTTCTGCACCTCAAAATAAATTATCAACAGAATAAACAGGCAACATACGGAATGAGAGGAAATTTTTACAAGCTATGCATCTGACAAAGGTCTAATATCCAGCATCTATAAACAACTTAAACAGCCTTTTTTTTTTTTTTTTTTTTTGAGACAGAGTTTCACTCTTGTTGCCCAAGCTGGAGTGCAGTGGTAAGATCTCGGCTCACTGCAGCCTCTGCCTCCCCAATTCAAGCAATTCTCCTGCCTCAGCCTCCTGAGTAGTTGGGATTACAGGTGCCTGCTACCACACCCAACTGACTTTTTGTATTTTTAGTAGAGACAGGGTTTCGCCATGTTGGCCAGGCTGGTCTCGAACTCCTGGCCTCAGGTGATCTACCTTCCTCAGCCTTCCAAAGTGCTAGGATTACAGGCACGAGCCACCTTGCCCAGCCAGTAACTTAAACAAATTTATGAGAAAAAATCCAAGCCCATTCAAAAGTGGGCAAAGGACATGAACAGTCACTTCTCAAAAACAAGACTTAAACAAATTTACAAGAAAAAAATAACCCCATTGAAAAGTGGGCAAAGTACATGAACAGACACTTCTCTAAAGAAGACATACATGCAACCAACATATGAAAAAAAAGCTCATATGAAAAAAAGCTCAACATCATTGATCATTAGAGAAATGCAAATCAAAACCACAATGAGATACTACCATCTCACACTAGTCAGAATGGCTATTACTAAAAAGTCAAAAACAAACAAACAAACAAAAACAAAAACCAGATGCTGATGAGGCTGTGGAGAAAAAGGAATGCTTTTACACTGTTGGTGGGAGTATAAATTTTTTACTGCGCTTTTTTATAAATAGAAATTTGACAGTATATCTTTCATCTTGATTTTGGGGTTATCAGTTGTTTTACTAAGGTTTGTTTCATATTTTTTCTTTTGGATCTGCTCGGATACATGCTCCAATTTTTTTTTTTCTTTTTTTTTTGGTGAGACAGGGTCTCACTCTGTCACCCACGCTGGAGTGCAGTGGCACAATCTCTGCTCACTGCAACCTCTGCTTCTCAGACTCAAGATATTCTCCATCCTTGGCCTTACAAGTTGCTAGGACTACAGGCATGAGCCACCATGTCTGGCTAATTTTTTTCTTTTTTCACTTTTTTATAGAAACAGGTTTTGCCATGTTGCCCAGGCTGGTCTTGAACTCCTGAGCTAAAAGCAATCCACCCACCTTGGCCTCCCAAAGTGTTGGGATTACAGGTGTGTACATGTTGTTGGGACTAGGTGTTTTAAAGAGATGATTCCTCTTTAATGGGGGAATGTCACAATGCTGAAAAAATCAACGGCCCATCACATTGTTTGTGAAGATAACTGGTATGGCGTCAGCTGAATAGACTTAGCAAAGTCTCTTGAATTTGGACAAATGTTCATTTGTTTAAATTTTGCTTTTGCCAAAGAATGTCATAAAGGATGTCTTTCATTCAATTTTTTTCATTTTCTATAAGTAGTACTTTCAAGTTTTAATTATAAAAATCTAAGTTTCAAAGATGATAAAATTTCAGAATTGTGGTAAGAATTGTCTTTGCCAATCCTTTGGCAGGTTTTGAAGGACAGGAAGGCCTTGGCAAGGTACAGAGGAGATGGGTCCAGATATTCAATAGCCTGACCCAAAAGATGAAAGTAGGCATGGCCCATTGTATGCAGAGTTCTCAGAGATTCATTTAACTTGAGCAGAGGGTGCCTGTTGCAATGTGAAGGACAGTAAGTTTAAATAAGCAGACTGAGGGTAGTAGGAGAGAGAAGCAGGCATTGAAAACCAGATTGAAAAGAGTGGGGATTGAATGCATTCAACTGGATTGACTGGAAAAAGAAGACATTGTAAAGTCCTCAGCCACGAAATGAAAAAAAGTGAACATTCTCTTTACAGATAGATGGCGAAGTATGTTCTTAACTAATTCTGAAAGTAGGGGCAAGCAAGGGTGTGAACAGTTTGAAAACAAAACAGCATTTTGTGTAAATTGTTTTTAGTCACAAAGTTTGCTTTATTCCAACCTCAAAATAATATTTTTTAAATGCATGGTTTTTTTGTTTTTTGGTTTTTTTTGACTCACCAAATGCAGTTATGGGTTAAAAATTGTTGAGAAACACAGAATATAAGCACAGGTGTTACGATTTTTCACTAATATAGTTAAAATAATAGGATATAACAGAGAGTTATAATTTTTTTAAAATGGCCCACCTGTCCCTGTATCCACTCTCACCCTCTAATTTCTAATCCTTTTCCTGTGTCTTTTGGCATTTATCTGTATATATAAGAGCTATACATTTACACTGCTATATCTTGAAATGTTCATCTTTTACATAATCTATTGACTTTTCACATTGGTAGATGAAGATGTAGTTCTCTTACACAGCCACCTTGTTTCCCTTACCTCCAACCTCCCACCATAAATAAATTAATCACAAATTTGGCTAAATTTTATTTTGCATTTACATTAGTTTCACTGTCTACATGTATTTCATTGCTGAATCTAGTAGTGTGACATAATTATGTTTCCTTCCTTTCCCCTGGTGTCAATAATTGTGTCAATTATTCATTCACTTGTCTTCTAAATATGATTTCACATAGTCCAATGCTTGTCAGATAATCTGAGTTCCATTTTAAATTTATTTCCAGAAATCTTTATTCTCCTCTCCAATCTTGACTGGTTGCCCTTGTAGTTCCATTTTATGCTTCGTTACTCTGGCACTTTCTTTTGATATTTTCCTGGGAAATCTCCTCAGCTGTCTTCTCTGTTGAAGCCCATGTTTCTAGAATCCTAGCTTCTTCTTTATTGATTCTCTCCCTATTTGAGACTTTACATACCTGAAAATGTCTTTGAATCTGTAGCATGTTCTCAGGGGTCATTGAGTTTCTGTCTTGAAAGTTTCTCAAAGTCTTGTCCCTGGGATGTGTGCATACCTGTCTGTGGGTATTTGGGGACCTGGACAGGGAATGAGGGCTGGCAGGGTTTGGGGGTGTGTTTCTCTGATAAATACATAGATTCCACTTAATCCACCTATTTTCAGTCCCATATCTCCTCTTGAGTCTTTCTGTTCCCATTGTCTGTAAGCCTAAATTCTTTGTGATTCATGTTCCATAAGGAATAAATCTCAAGTCTGAGAATTTGGAAGGGGATGTTGAGGCTTTTCAGAGTCTAGCCACCTCTTACACAGAATTTCAAATGATTCTCTTAAATCCAGACCTGGGCTTTACACTCCCTTCCTGCAAAACCCAATTCTAGAGCCTTTGCAGCTTGGTTCTCTTTCCTCCTTCTAAAGAAACAGGTTCAGCTTCCTCTATTCTCCTGAGTAATCAAGCTTTCCATCCTCCAAAATACGTTGACGTTTCCTGACCCCCTGTGTCTTCTCTCCTGTCATTTTGATTCTTTTAGGCCTATATGTTTTAAATATTACTATTGTCATATTAATAGGCATTCAGGAGAGAATAGAAGTGATACATCTATTCAATTCACCATGTCAAACCAGAAATCTCCATTTCTCTTTAAATAATCCTGTGGCATTATCTTTTTCTTTTCTTTTTCTATTAAGAAATTTTTTTCAAAGATAATTTTGGCAGAAATACAAGTAATGAATTAAGACATTATCTTTCTTTTTTAAAACATAGTGATTAAAATAACAGTAGCATTTTCATTCTTTGAGCTATTTTGAACATTGGATTTTTAGTTGGTCACAGATTACTTTTTATTATTCCCCTGAATATCCTTTTCTTCCCCTATGCCTCTTCATAATCAGTTTGTTACATCAGTTCAAATGCAACATTGCTATGTCTCTGTTTGTATCATCTCTTCCTAAACCCTTCAATTTCTCCAAAATTACATTTCTCAGGAAATTCACTTTAGTTGTCATAACTTCTCTACATAGTTGTATTTGTGGAGAACACAGTGACTGCAGCAAAGCTGTCGGAATAAAAACAAGACAATGGTTAGCTTACTAATTCTTGTACCTGTAACTCCCAGAATGTTATAGCGAATTTCTTTTAAAATCCTCTACTTGAATACCTGCCTTCATCTCTGAAGTTGTCTGCATTTAGTACAGGAAGCAAGGAAAGGAGAAAAGATAGATAACATTGTGTTAATTAATATGTATCTTGTTGGGCTGGGTACATTGGCTCACACCTATAATCCCAACATTTTGGAAGGCCAGGGCCAAAGGATTGCTTGAGACCAGGCGTTTGAGATCAGCCTGGGCAATATAACAAGACTCCATCTTTACAAAAAATAAAAATAAAAAATTAGCTGGGCATAATGACCCATACCTGTAGCCTAGCTACTTGGGAGGCTGGGATAAGAGGATTGCTTGAAACCAGGAGTTGAAGGTTACAGTGAGCTATGATTGTACCACTCCACCCCAGCCTGGGAGACATAGTGAGACCTCGTCTCTTAAAAAAAAGTACCATATTGATATAAAAAGAGGATAATGATAAATAGTTGATGTAAGATAGAAATAATTAATATTCAAGAAATTAGACACAGAAACAAGTAACCAAAAGAATTTCCCACATACCAACAGCTAGTATAGTATAGTACTTTGGCAATATTTCTATTATTTTAGAGAGATAGATTGTCTCTATATACTATTTACATAGAAAAAATTTCAGGTTTCAATACCAAACAATTGATGTTATTTAGTTTTTTCAATGAATTGACTCTTGGTGATGTATAAACATCATTAAATTTGCTCTAGTTTTCATACTTTTTGAGTTTAGTTTCATGCATGGTGGGCTTAAATGAGCTGTGTATATATGCTCATTCCTATAAAGCAATTGACACTGAAAAATTAAAATTTCACTCAATCATTGACTTATAACAGTTATTTTATTATATACCTTATAGTGAAGCTGTCCTTGAACAAAGTGGCTGCTCAATATATATTTAATTGAGTTTTAAAAATTTGTGTAGGGATGCTGGTACATAAAAAGTGGTAAACTATAGGGGAAATTGTACAAGCTAGTTGTACGTATATTATGTAAGAATGAGTTTTCATATAGTGACATCTTTTTCTCTGGGTAGACACACAGTAGTGAGATTCCTGGATCAAATGGTAGTTCTACTTTTAGTTCTTTAAGGAATCTCCACACTGCAATTGCAAAAATATGGAACCAGCCCAAATGCCCATCAATTAATGATTGGGCAAGGAAATTGTTATATATACAACAATGTTATATATAACAATTGTTATATATACAATTGTTCTATAGAACAATTGTTATATATATATATATATATATATATATATATATATATATATATATA